>NC_058125.1:27045596-27283096 GCF_914725855.1 Thunnus albacares | reverse complement strand
CTTTTTATGTTCATGGTGAATGAAACTTGCCAGACAAAGTTTCAGCCTTCTGAGGCTCATTAAGAGCTGTTTGCATTCGTGTGTGGATGAGGCCAAACTATCCAACCTCACTTTGCTGTGTGTTGAGCGGGACATAAACACTAATAAGGACTAAGTGGTTGGCAGGTTTGCCATCATGAAGGAGAGGAGGATGAAGTTTTAAAAAGGGACCATGAAATGTACAAAGTCTGTTAAACTGTTCAGATTATTTTGCTCCATGGAGGATGGAGAAATACACAAATGGACTAACGATACATTAAACTACAGCAGTCTAAGCAGGGACAACAACTGGTGGGTGAAACATCCATAATTAGTCTTTATTAACTTAAAAGTTATGAAGAAATCAGTCATAATGTTAGATTAATATGTTTAACTCCATGTTTACTGCATCTCAGCACCTGTCTGTGTCACTGCCCGTGGTGTTGTAGACTGTCCTCTTTGTATTTGAATAGACCTTGTAGTGTTGTAGATCACTGTGTCTATTTTATGTTTGATATTCCCGTGTTAGAAAGTCATGGTGCAGAGACAGAGCACCTGGCTTGTCTCTATCTATTGGTGGTGGTGCTGAACTGTTGGTCAGTCGGTGTATGTAGAGCACCACATGCTGTCCTCAGTGCTGAAACATTTGAACGCGGCTGGCAACCTGTTTTCTTTTTTGTTCTTCAGAGCAAGTTTGTCTCAAAGTGGCTTCACTGTATGTTTCCTGAGACATATGCTTGCATGGCTTAATAACAATTTGTGATTATGAATAAGATATATCAGCTATTTTACAGTTGTGAATTTTAAAATGAGTGTTTTAGAAAGGCTCTTTGAGAATGCTTCACCCCCTCTGTGCTGAGAGTCTAGCTCCGCCCATGAATGAGGCATAATGGCAAGTAAGAGACAACATGAATCTCTGAAAAAAGCTGAAAAACAGAAGAAGAGAAAACTGAGCCCCCATGACCAATTATGTTTAGGGCCTCCAAATGGTTAGCAGCAGCCCTGGCTGAGCATGAGGAACACAGTGGCTGCATCCCAAGTCTCTTAAATTTCATCCATGTTTCCCTCACTGGCGTCTTTTCCTTGCGTCTTAGTCCCTCCCACCGTGGATGCAGGAGAGACACAAGGAAACCAAGCGAGGAGAGAGGAAACGAGGAAATTTGTTTTAAGAGACATGAGACGTCCTCTCCTCTGAAGCGTCACGTGAAGCGACGTCCGTTTCTGATGACGGCGACAGCTGATCACAGCTGGATCAGCTGTCAGTCGGCTTTAACAGCTGTAGAAACTTCTGATGGAGTTTGTGCACACATGTGCACTGTGCTAATACTAATAAAGGTTCACAGTTATCACCGCTAGAGCAGCTGTTTCCTCTCTGCAGCCTGTTACCTGTTTAACAAACATAAATAAAAACCTGCATTCTGTATTTATACTGTGTCCTGCTCAGACGCACAGATGGAAGAAGCTGCAATATTACAGATTGCATGTCTGTAAAGGTCATGATGGATAATACTTTGGCGCCCTCAGCTGGCACAAAGATAAAAGTGCATGATCTACGATGCACATTTATCTTTAAAAAAAGAGCCTGAGTCAGAGTGGGAAAAGTGTCAATAAAGTTTTACTCAGTGTCGTCCATTAATTCATTTATCAGACTTACATTTTGTTTGTTTGTTGTATTTGTTCAACTTTAATCTGACAGACAAAACACAGGAAGCAGCAACTGAAGATGAAAAATATAGTAAAAGATTTAAAACATGTATAGATCAAAGACACAGAGACATGACTGTAGCTCACAGTCTGATCAGTAATAATGTGTTTGCTGATTTGCACTTGAAAAGGCATAAAGTTTAAAATACAATAAATTTTAAATGTTTAGACGTCTATTTGTATCTCGACTCAACATCATTCAGTGATTTTATTTCAGCTGCTTCAACAAATGTGTAACATGTGCTGTTGAAACACGTTCAGACTTTGCTCCTTATTTAAAAAACTCACTTTCAAACTACATTCTGCAGCTGCACCACGATCCTGCTCACTCAGAAATAATAACATATAATTTCATATAACATATAATTTTCAAATATTAATATTAATATTAATATTCAAATATTATTAAAGAATGATGTTCCATCAGTGGACCAATCACATCATGAGTGATAGAGATAATTATTCATTGATCCTCTGTGTCTAAAGCTTCATACTGATTGTTTAAATTTAAACTGAGATTACACATTATGTGCAATAAAGATTTCAGGTCAGGAGCTGCTCTAACAAACTGACAGAGTCTCAGAGTTATAACAGAAGGACACAGAGGTTTAATTCTGAGCTGAGGATGAATTCACACTGTGTAATATTTAACTGTGAGAGAAAAAAATGCCGTTCAAAGAAATGACTGATGTGTATAAAGGTGGTAACTTTAGAAAGTCCTGAGTAACAAACTAATATCCAACCAGGATTTAGATTCTGACAGACAGTAAACCTTCACTAATGAATGAGCTTTGATACAAACTGAATGAATGAAGACATGAATCTCTGTAAAAGGAGACAGAGAGAACAGCTGTGTTCAAAATCACATACTAACATACTGCCGACTACACACTCAATCAGCACTTACTGCATACTGCATATTAAATGAACGACTACGTTTATTACCAGCCATCTACTAATAATATTAAATATAACATATAACAGCTGACTGTTCAAACTGAAGTACATTCAAGCAACAGTCTGAGCTACTGCTGAATGAAAATTGTTTATCACAAATGTAAAACATTATCTCTTCCACTCAACGTCACATTTTCCAGTATTATCTTAAGGCAAATTAAAATTATTTAATATTTTACTGTTAAATATTTTTTCTACAGTAGAAATTCTTGCTAATCTAGCTTGCATCTTACTCTTTCCTGTCACTTCATTTGATTCACATTAACCCTTTCACTGCCGGCTGTTCAAGTGAGGCTGCTACACCCACCGATTGGTCCATCTCACTGTCAATCAACATATCAATAGCTCTGATTCTTACGGTCTAAATGAACTGTCATGATTGGTTGTGTGTTGTCATGGCGATCCAAACCAAATGTGAGCATCAAATTTTAGTTGGTTGGTCCAACCTTTCTAAATGGAAGCCCCCCCCATCCCCAGTGCAAATAACAGGCTGGAGTGTGTATGAATGAGAGGTGCGTTGGATAAATGCCCTTCATTTACTTTAGCTGTCAGTCACATGATGAAGCAGCTCAGAGCCGTTTCTGCCAGCAGCGTCCTGTCAGAAAGCACATGAAGCTGATGAGGAGATAAAGGATTCAAAGGAAACACCACATCTGATTAATATCAGAGACAAAGACACGATGAGTCCAACAGACGAGCAGAGAAAGACGACACAGAGACGGAGACGGACGTCTACCTGGACATGGATCACCTGCTGATGCTGTTGCTGCTGCTGTGGAGCTCAGGTAAGACTCTGCTGTAATGTAAAAATACTGAGTTCAAGTCAAACAGCAGCTTTGAAAACTGCAGTAAAAGTCAACATGGTCAGTAAAATGTAGTGAAATGTGTTCAGTAAAAGTTCTGATACTTGCTGTAATGAGTTTTATCTCTTTAACTTCTAATAACAAACCAATAATTCATGTGTTCATCATCTAATAATGAAAATTCAAAGCATATAAATGTAAAATCCTGCTGACGTCTTCAGGCTGTTCGTGGGTCACGTGACCGTCACCTTGCAGGGACTGTGGGTATATTAAGAAGAACAGGGAGGGACTTTGAAGGCAGGTTTGATTGACAGGCCGGTGCAGGACATGAGCAACACATGAGGAAGACCCTCGTTAAATAATGAAATTGTGACATCTGCTGGTGAAAGCTGAACATAGAAAAAAAAAGATGCAGCTGAATTTCATTTGTGAGGAGGTTCTTTTTGGACTTTTCTCATTTAATAAGTGACTTTTTATTATTCTACCTCTGTGTTCATTATTAGATGGGTGACTGTGGATTGTTGGACCTGTTTATTTAGGATGTTTGGATTTTACTTTTGTAGGAATAACACTACACTTGGACATTAGTATTAAGCACTCATAGAATGATAAGGGGCACCATGTCCATTGATTAATTAATGAATAATTAGTTAATTAGGAGGAAAACTAATTAAATAAAATTAATAAGTCTTATATCTGAAAGTCATGAACTCTGAGTATAGTTATCGCCATCCCTGATATAAAGGAACGGACAAATACAATGACTTGGATATAAATCGGCTCTGGACTGGGAGGAAGGGTCGACTCCGGACCTGACAGGACAACAGAAACATGGTACTTGTCAGTTTTAAAGTACTATACTGCTGCTCTTTCATGTTGTAGCTCGTTACAAATCATCAATCATCTTGTTATCTAAATCACCACTTTCTAAATCATCGTTCAGTATTCATATTGTTATTCTTCCTGTCAGGCAGCCATTATTTTCAGTTAATTTCTATGAAAAATCAACCTGCAGAGATTTGAAACTATTAAAGCTTAACTTTCTGTGGATTTTACGTTCTAGATTTTTCTCCTTGTTAACAAACCACATTAGCAGAGCCAACAATACGTCAACATGCACATGGGATTTGTCCACAAGACGAAAAATATGGACCAGACTTATCCTTAAATGATGAAGAAATATTCAAGTTTCTATGTTTTCAGTTCTATGTGTAAATGCGTAGATGTGTTCGCACCTGTGTCTTCTTTCCAGGTAACCATCAGTGTGATCAGCGACACACTCACAGCCATCATGAGGATGAAGAGGATGGCCGACGTCGCCGCCAGAGCAGAAAAACCACAACACAGACTTGCGGTGGAAGTATAGTAACAAAAAGAGGGACTTTGGCACTAAAAAGACTGTAACGTTGAAAGATATCTACTTGATTTGATTCATTTGGACATTGAAGCTTCATATTAGCTTCAGATAAACTTTGAAATACATTTTTGCACAGAAGGAGGACTGTGGATTTTGTCTCCCATCACTTCCATTGTAAGGTCATTATGAAGGGATCTTCTAATGGTCAGTATGAACAGGAGGAATGATTACAGTAAGAAAAACATGTTTCAATGTTCATTTGGGCTCCTGACTGTTGTTTTAACACACACTTGATAGGTTGTGAACCTGTCCTTTAAGCAGCTGTAAAGCTATTATTTGCTGCTCATAAATGTCCTTAAAATCAAAGTTGAAATAGTTATGGATCCCTGGTCAATTAGAGATTTTAAACCTGTTGCCATACGTGCATGACATCAGACAGGTCACATGTGTTTTCACCTGACATTGAGTATGTTTACATGCACATTAGTATTCTGGTTTTGATCATATTCAGGCTGTTTACAAAGAACAACGTTATTCATCTCCCTCAGCCTCTTATTTCTGCACCGATTGACTCAACAGGTGAGGTAATTGTGTGCGTACAGCAGATAATGATTCACATCAGAGAGTCAAACCTCCACCAAACCAGTTAGTTTGACTTTAAAGTGTGTGTTTAGCAGACTGAAGGTAACATCTTAACCAGCAGAGTGTGAAGAGAAAACCAACCAAAACCTTCTCAAACAGTGACGTTCTCTCCTTCTGCAGCCAAGAACATCCAAAGCAAACACTCAACAAACAGTAGCATCATGTGACAGTGTGAGGGTTCATGTGTAGTTTGTGTCCTGCTGAAAGCTCAGATATACAGTCAGTCTGTGGATACAACTAGATGGAACTAATACAGACAACAGAGACATCTAGTGGTGGAACGTGTTCATTTCAGCAGAGTTCAAGCTGCTTTTAGTCAATTCCATCTGTCATTTGGTTCTTCATCACTTCAGTGATGTCATGTGATGTTTCTGATGTAAGCTGCTCTGTATTTGTTCCTCTGGATCCTCCACTAAGTTCCCCACCTGTCCAATCATTTCTCTACACCAACAGCTGTTTGACACAAGACTTTACACCCAGCAGCTGCTCACAAACACACTCTACACCTGACTTTTATTGATGCTGGAAATATTTATTTGAAGTATATGTGAAGTTACAGACTAGATCAGAGAGAAAGAAAGAAAGAGATCAACAGATATTCTGCTGTTTGTTCGTTCTGGAGAATTACTGCACAGGACGAATCTTCATGCTGATGGCCTTCAGGGAGTAGTTAAAGTCCTTCCAGTTCTTCCACACCACTCCAATGGCATAGATAGTCTCATCTTCCCCCCAGCGATAAACCCCGTTGGGGTTTGCTGCGTGACAGTTTTTGTACCAGAACGCCCCCAGGTAGAGTTTGGCACAGTTGTTGCTGCTGGAGTCCTGGTCGTTGTCAAAGGTGGAGAACTTCTGTCCGTTGTGAACACGCAGGCCGTCTCCTACAGAAACACAAGAAAACAACAAGTGTGTGATCACAACACTACTGCTAATGACACCACATTATATTATGTTATATAACTATTAACACTACAAATGTCACTACTTTATACAAATACTTCTAGTAATAATAATAATAATAATAATAATAATAATTATAAGTTTAATAGTAGTCCTACAAAATGAGAGGGGTTATTTTGGGCAGCTCGGGTTGAGCTGCTTTTTTTTTTTTTTTTTACAACAAAGAGTTATATTAATAATGGTCATACATTTTCCTAAATGAACTGTTTCATGGTGGCCTGTTTAAGCATTTCCAACAGTTAATGGGCATGAAACTCTCCCAGTTGATCATTTCATCACTGCAAACAAATAACAGCTGCGTTGAAATAAAAAGTCTGGGGGACTGTGTAGGCTACATGGTAAAGCTTCAGTCAACTAAGAGTCCCAAACTGCATTGCCTCAAGAAATCAGTCAAAGCTTCAGATTCTGTTTCCTGTACAGTTTATGGCCAATCGATTTTATTATACATACACACATTATTTTCTTTACATTTAAATATACAGTACAGTATTTTGTTCCTGATTATAACCACCAATCTGCAGTAATATATAATGTTATATTGAATATAGGTTACGTCACGGCTGGCGTCTTCACAAGAGTAATGGTTGCTGAGGATCATGGGTAGGCTAATGTAGCCGCTATCATACAAAACTGACAAGAAACTTGATTTCTCAGAATCAAAGGTAAAATAATTAAAACAGATGGCCATAACCCATCATATTGTTGAGATATCAATGACACTTTTGTGTTTTTGTGTTGAGAAATGTTACACATATCAAAACTGACATTGAGTAAAACATTCATATGCAGCGTGTCCTCTCCAGTCCACCCACCAGACTGGTAACATTAAAATAAAGAAACAAAAACAAGGATAAAATCTTGTGATTAAATGTTGAGCAATGTAGCCGTTATAGTTGAAAAAAAGTGAATAACAAATGACAAAAAACAATACAGTTTCTGTGCTCCTGAGTCCCAAGTGAAAAAAATATGGTGCAGGTATGAAACCTACCGCCAATTGAAATACATTAGTTTGAACGTCTTGCTGACTGTCACAAAGAAAAATGGAAAAATTGTTTCCATGTTCATGAATCGATAGATTCAATTTCATGACTATTTCACAAACTGCTGTGAGACCTTGTTGGCTACTGTAACATAAAGACAAGAACTGCAAAAAGTTGAATGGATATAAACACCTGAAACCTGCTGGGCCTCATTTACATAGTTTACCTTTAAATGTGTTTAGAAAAACCAAAGCTTCCATGTAATTAATAAAACATGAGCAGACCACAGATTTGTTGTTACTGACTTGAAAATCTTTGTGAATCTGTCTTTAGCTGAAGGAATCACCCAAATAATCCAATATAAAGACAGAAATCTTCAGTGTCTCCATGTGGAAATTAAACATCAGAAAAACAAAACTACTACCTGCTAACAGTAACTGACCTGCTCCTCCATCAGTGAATCCAGACACATGCAGTTTGTATCCGTTGGACTCTGATTCAATGGAGAACGAGGAGTAACGAGCAAACACTTTGTTTCCATTGAAGTCCTCCATGTCGACCAGCAGCTCGGACTTGTTCTGAGTCAGATAGAAGAGATTCTCAAGGCCTGAAAACACACAAACATGAAGTCACATCAGAGTTTAATGTTTGTTTTTATGAACAGTTTCATGAAGTCACATGACTGTTAGTTTGGTTTAATTTCTCACCGAGCCAGTACTCTCCAGCAGCGCTACCAAAGCCCTTCTTGTACTGATCCCAGGACCTGTAGAAGTTCACCGAGCCGTCCATCCTCCTCTGGAACACCTGAGGGAGGGGGGGTTAACTCGATAAACACACAAGATCTCTGACAGCTCATGATTTGTTGTGAAGTTCCAACAGGAAGTGTTCATAATGAAAACCACTCAGCTGTGACTTGATGACTTCAGTTCAAAAACTCACCGTCCACCGTCCTCCGTCTGAGTCCATGTCACAGTACACCTACACACAAACACACTCATTAGTAAATATATTCCTTTAGCTAAAACTACATCCAACCAGTAACATGACTACCTCCACTTATATCTGCTGGTTTAGTAGAATCAACCTGAACTGTCTTCACATGGTGAATCATCTTTGAACAAACATCTTCTTACTGAGTCCCAGAGAGGATGAAGTGTACCTGGACAGCAGATGTGGGTCCGATGGGAAAGATGGTGTAAACTCCACTGGATTTGTTGTTGCTATTGTGATAGATGTCACTGCAGTCCAACGGGGAAAAGAGGCAGGAGGTCAACACCGGAGCCAGCAGGAGGAGAACCACTGAAACCAGCTGCAACAGAAACACAGCAGCAGACACAGAACAGAAACTGTTAAAGGATGATTTCACAATTTATCAAGTGTCTTTAAACAACAGTCAGGTGTCCATATGAACAATGAAAGAGGTTTTCCTCGCTGTAATCATTCCTCCTGTTCATACTAGCTATTAAAAGATCCTTCAAATGTGCTTTCAATGGAAGTGATGGAGGCCAAAATTCACAGTGTGTCCACACAATCATTTAAAAGTTGATGTGAAGCTTATATTCAGCTTCAGCAGTCTGAGTTAGTCATATCAAGTGAATATCTGACACATTTACAGTCATTTTAGCATCAAATTCCCTCTTTGTGTTTCCTTGGACAGTGTTTCCCTGTTGAGCTGCAGGTGGAAGTATAGTAACAAAAAGAGGAACTTTGGCACTAAAAAGACTAACGTTGAAAGATATCTGCTTGATTTGACGCATTTGGATGCTGTAGCTTCACATTAGCTTCAGATAAACTTTTAAATACATTTTTGTACAGAAGGAGGACTGTGGATTTCATCCCCACAGACTTGAAAAGTTGTGAACCCGTCCTTTAACATACTGACAATACTGATCAATATTTATTCAGTATAAAGTCACAAACTTACCTTCATCTTCAGAGTTCAACTGAGGTGATCTGATGAAAATCTTAATGTCAATCAGTCTGGATGCTCTGATGTTTCTGAGCTGTATTTATATCCTAGAGATTCTTTCAGTGGGTCTGCCTAAACCTAACCAGCCTCACCATGTAGTAGGCGTGTCTGTAGTACTGTAGGAGTGTCAGTAGTAGTAGGTCTATTGTACGTCTTACTTAGACTACTTGATTTTTCTGGTTATGTGGGTGGAGACAAAAGCAATAGATCTCAGGCTGGCAGACTAAGACTACTTTGCAGATCACTGATAATACTAATATAACTTAACTTTTAACTATAAAGAATGAAATAAATAATGAAATGAATGAAAGACTTTGTTGCATTTGAACCCTTTTTAACATGATGAGTTTTTACTGTTTTTAAACAGTTTTCAAACACCTTATGAATTGTTTCTTATGACTGTATGATCTTTTTAACCTTATCACAGCAGTTTTATCTTATTACAGATCCATGACTTTACTGTCTTTTTAAACTTGTATCTGACCATTAGTGTATCATACTTTTAACTTCACAGGAGTAGTTGTTGTTTTGGTCCGATTAAGTTTAACTTTGCATGGACTTTAATGTATAAATCTGGATTTGCTCCTTGTAAACAAACAACATTAGCAGAGCCAACAGAACATCAACATGCACATTGGATTTGTTAAGAAGAAAAAGAATATAGACCGCACTTATCCTTCAATGATAAAGGAATAAGTAATTTTTCATGCTTTCTGCTCTATGTGTAAATGCATAGACAGTTCTTGAAGAAGTATTCTGATCCTTTACTTAAGTAAAAGTACAAATACAACAATGTAAAAATACTCCATCAAAAGTAAAAGTCCTGCATGAAAAATTCTACTACAGTAAAAGTAAGCAAAACAAAATCAAACTGCAACAACCACAGAAATGAACAAATACTAAAAAACACATTCAGGAAACAAACTGCGAAAACAAAATCAAACCTTTAAAGACACAAATCAACAAACATCTCATTTATCAACAGGCAACAACATATTTAGAAATAAACCTAAATTCTAATTCTCATATTCAAAGTAATGATATTATTATGTGAAGCAAATGTATCAATAATGAAGTCTCTGATCTTTCAAGATGTTTTTTAGTAACACTACTTCTATCTGAAAAAATCCTTCCAACATTAAGTTTGAGGAACAATCTGAAGTGATTTATGTTCAAGGAATCCACCCAAGCAGCCTCAACAATAAACATTTTAACTAATTATTTCCTTAAATATTAAAGTTAATAATATAAGTGTTTGTGTCTGTGACATCACCTGCACAACAGATAAAATTCCATCAGCGTCATTTGAAAACACATCTTGTACTTCAAAGGGTGTAAGTCTGGTATCATATTTGGCAGGGACATTTTTTGTTTTTGTACTGTCAAAATCAACAGGTGTGTATGTGTACACACAAATGAAAAAGTACAAATGTAAAGTCCCTTACTCCTGTGCCAAAGTCCTCAAAGATTACCTGCCTCATTGACTTCAGACCAGTTGCCCTAACATCTGTAGCCATGAAAGTACTCAGATCCATGCTGATGGTCTTCAAGGAGTAGTTAAAGCCCTTCCAGTGGGACCACACCACTCCTACACCATGTATAGTGTCATCAGCCCCCCAGTGATAAACCTTGCTGGGGTTTGCATAGTGACAGTCCTTGTACCAGAACGCCACCAGGTAGAGTCTGGCACAGTTCATGTTTGTGGAGGAGTCCTGGTCTTTGTCGAAGGTGGAGAATTTCTGGAGAACTCAGGGAGTCTCCTACAGAAACACAAGAAAACAACATCATCTGTGGCCATGAAAGCATTTGAGTGCATCATTCTGTCATACTTGAGATCCTGCACCTCCCCACTGATGGACCCATCAGTTTGCTTTGCAAGCCAACCGGTCTGTTGAAGATGCAGTAAGCATAGCACTCCACCCCGCCCTGCAACGCCTCGAGTCACCAAACACCTACATACACATCCTGTTCATAGACTTCAGTTCCGCCTTCAATTCCATCAACCTACTCGAACTCTTTACCAAACTTTTGAACATGAACATTGACCTGGCCATATGTTACTGGACTGGGAGCTTCCTGTATAACAGGCCACAGAGAGTGAAGGTTAATAACCTAACCTCACATCCTCTCACCCTCAGCACAGGAGCTCCTCAGGTCTGTGTTCTCTCCCCCTGGTTATTCTCACTGTACACCACCCACTTTACATCCAAGGACATTTCTGTGAAAACAAATAGATGTAACAACCGTTGTAGGCCTCATCTCCGACAATGATGAAACCCACCATCACATTAAGGGGGCCAAAGCTGTCACTTGGTGCACAAAAAATGACCTCCTGCTTAATACAGCCAAAACCCAGGAAAACATTATTGAGTTCCGATGCATGCCAAATCCCAAAATTACCCATAAAAATAAATGGAGAACCCATCACTACCACTGACTCTTTCAAATTCCTTGTAACACATATCAGCAATAACCTGAAATGTAAAACTAACATCTGTGGCCATGAAAGCATTTGAGCGCATCATTCTGTCATACTTGAGATCTTGCACCTCCCCACTGATGGACCCATCAGTTTGCTTTGCAAGCCATCCGGTCTGTTGAAGATGCAGTAAGCATAGCACTCCACCCCGCCCTGCAATGCCTGGAATCACCAAACACCTACACACACATCCTGTTCATAGACTTCAGTTCCGCCTTCAATTCCATCAACCTACTCAAACTCTTTACCAAACTTTGGGACATGAACATTGATGCCATATGCCACTGGATTTGAAGCCTCCTGTGGAACAGGCAGCAGAGAGTGAAGGTTAATAACCTAACCTCACATCCTCTTAACCTCAGCACAGTCTCACAGCAATTCGTGAAAGGGTCATCAAACTTAATCTCTCTATTCATGTACATGACAGTCAGCATGATTTTCAAACTAATGTATTTCAATTGAAAGCAAGTTTCGTGCTTGCAGCACATTTTTTTCTGTCAGTCAGGACTCAGGAGATCAGAGGCTGAGAAATCAGGTTTCTTGTCAGTTTTGTACAATAGCGGCTACAGAGTACCCTATTATCCCACTAGAACACTGTGCTCCCAGAGTGCAGGCTTACTTGTGGTTCATAGAGTCTCCAAAAGTAGAATGGGAGGCAGAGCCTTCAGCTATCAGGCTCTTCTCCTGTGGAACCATCTTCCAGATTCGGTCCGGGGTGCAGACACCCTCTCTACATTTAAGAGTAGGCTTAAAACTTTCCTTTTTGATTAAGTTATAGTTATGGCCGGCCAGACTCGCCTTGGATCAGCCCTTAGTTATGCTGCTATAGGCCTTGACTGCCGGAGGACTTCCCATGATGCACTGAGCTCCTCTCTCCTCCTCCTCCTCTCCATCTGTATGCATTCATGTACCGTTAATGAATATTGCTAACTTGACTTCTTCCCTGGAGTTTTTGTGTTTTCTCATCTCACAGGACAGGGGACATGGACCCCTGCATTGGCTTCCTGTAAAATCCAGAAACCAGGTTCTTGACGGTGAAGGCCATGGCTGCAGGGACACTGTGGTGGCATGGTCCCATGAGTGTCCTGCCTTGACACCCACTCCTGCTATTATTAAAAGTCATATCTCTATTATTTTTATGGTTGTTATTGTTATTATTGTTGTTATTATGCTCTCTCTCTCCCCCTCCCTCTTTCTCTCTCAACCCAACCAGTCAAGGCAGATGGTGTCCACCTAGATTCCGGTTCTGCTTGAGGTTTCTTCCCTTTAAAGGTGAGTTTTTCCTTGCTGCTGTCACCAAGTGCTGCTCATGGGGAAATTGTTGGGTCTCTAAATTAAAGAGTACGATCTTGACCTGCTCCATGTGAAAAGTGCCCTGAGATAAATTCTGTTATGATTTGGCACTATATAAAAATGAATTGAATTGAATTAATTCAAGAAAAAGTAATCCCATTCATTTTCCAAAAGCAACTGTTTCATAACGGCCTGTCTAAGCATTTCCAACAGTTGTGCAGGCATGAAACTCTCCCAGTTTATCAGTTCATCACTACAAACAACTAACAATTGCATTGAAATAATTCTGATTTGTTGGAAAAGTCTAGGGGACTGTGTAGGTTACATGATAAAGCTTGAGTCATCTAAGAGCCCCAAATGTCATTGCCTAAAGGAATCAGCCAATTGCAAAGCTTCAAATTCTATTTACTGTACAGTTTATGGCTGATCGAGTTTATTATACATACAGGCATTATTTTTCCTTACATTTCAATATACAGTACAGTATTTTGTTCCTGATTGTAACCACCAGTCTGCAGTAATACATAATGTTATACTGAAGAATACATAGATTAAATTTTGTGAGTATTTCACAAATTGCCGTGACACTATGTTGGTACACCACCCACTTTACATCCAAGGACATTTCTGTGAAAACAAATACGCAGATGACACAACCGTTGTAGGCCTCATCTCTGACAATGATGAAACCCACCATCACATTAAGGGGGCTGAAGCTGTCACTTGGTTCACAAACAATGACTTCCTGCTTAATACAGCCAAAATCCAGGAAATCATTATTGAGTTCCGATACATACCAAATCCAAAAATACCCATACAAATAAATAAAGACCCCATCACCACCACTGACTTTCAAATTCCTTGTAAGGCACATCAGCAATAACCTGAAGTGGGAAACTAACACTGAGCACATCTTTGCAAAAGTTCAACAATGACTTTACTTCTTTAAACAGCTTAAAAAATACCAGATGAATCATAAACTTCTCATTATCTTCTACTCAGCCATCACAGAGTCCATCATAACATCCTCTATTACAGTACAGTAAGCATTTTAACTAATTATTTCCTTAAATATTGAAGTTAATAATACAAGTGTTTAAGCCTGTGAAATCACTCATCACAAACACACAAAGAAAACAAATCTTGTAATTCAAAGGGTGTAGGTCTGGTTTTAACTTCAACTTTAGCAGGGACATTTTTTGTTGTACTGTCAAAATCAACAGGTGTGTATGTGCACACACAAATTAAAAAGTACAAATGTACAGTCCCTTACTCCTGTGCCAAAGTCCTCAAAGATTACCTGCCTCAATGACTTCAGACCAGTTGCCCTAACATCTGTGGCCATGAAAGCGTTTGAGCGCATCATTCTGTCATACTTGAAATCCTGCACCTCCCAACTGATGGACCCATCAGTTTGCTTTGCAAGCCAACCGGACTGTTGAAGATGCAGTAAGCATAGCACTCCACCCCGCCCTGCAACGCCTGGAATCACCAAACACCTACACACGCATCCTGTTCATAGACTTCAGTTCCGCCTTCAATTCCATCAACCCAGTCAGTCTCTACCAAACTTTTGGACATGAACATTGACCTGGCCACATGTCACTGGATTCGAAGCTTCCTGTATAACAGGCCACAAAGAGTGAAGGTTAATAACCTATCCTCACACCCTCTTACTCTCAGCACAGGAGCTCCTCAGGATTGTGTTTCCCCCCCCCTGGTTATTCTCACTGTACACCACCCACTTTACGTCCAAGGACAGTTCTGTGAAAACTAATACGCAGATGACACAACTATTGTAGGCCTCATCTCTAACGATGATGAAACCCACCATCACATTAAGGGGGCTGAAGCTGTCACTTGGTTCACAAACAATGACTTCCTGCTTAATACAGCCAAAACCCAGGAAATCATTATTTAATTCCGATGCATGCCAAATCCAAAAATACCCATACAAATAAATGGAGACCCCATCACCACCACTGACTCTTTCAAATTCCTTGTAACACACATCAGCAATAACCTGAAGTGGAAAACTAACACTGAGGACATCATTGCAAAAGCTCAACAATGACTTTACTTCCTTAGACAGCTTAAAAAATACCAGATCAAGTATCAACTTCTCATTCTTTTCTACTCAGCCATGATGGAGTCCATCATCACATCCTCTATTACAGATTGGTACAGCAGCACAGACAGTCAAACACAGAAAATACTACAACAGATTGTCAATGAGGCATCCAAAATCATAGGCAGCCCATTCCCCTCAGTTGAATCTCTACATACTCACCGAACTGTAAAGTGAGCAAAGAAGATCAACGCTGACCCCTCAAATCCTGCTCATCATCTCTTCCAGCTCCTTCCCTCAGGGAGGCGCTACAGCTCACTGTCCACTATGCTATGCACCTACTGTATATGGTTGTGTGTACTATGTTTCTGTGATGATATATTGACTGTATCCCTGTATTGTGTCGTGATAATATGTGGATTGTCTGATGTTGTCCATGTATTTGTGATGCTAAGTTTATCTATTTATCCATCTATCTAAAAACTGGGTGAAACTATCTGGGTTCTAGAGAGGATGAAGTATAACTGGACAGCAGAATTGGCTCCGATGGGATAGATGGTGTACATTCTGCTGGGTTGGTGATAGATGTCACTGCAGTCCAGCAGGAGGCCGAGAGGTAAGCAGGAGGTCAACACTGGGGCCAGCAGGAGGAGAACCACTGAAACCAGCTGCAACAGAAACACAAGAGAGCAGACACAAAATAAACTAAAACTAAACTCATGTGGAAGATTCACTCTCCAATTTTGTTAAAACAACTTACTGTATTTTGGGGTTTTGTGGGTTCTTAAAAAGAGTGAAGCAAAATAAAGAGAAAACATAGAAAAGTAAATTGTAAGAAACTCTTTTGTCACCACAGACTATTTCAGAGAATCTGACTGAAACTACTGATCAACATTAATTTAGTCAAGTGTATAAAGTCGCAAACTCACCTTCATCATCAGAGTTCTGCTGAGGTGATCTGATGAAAATGTTTATGTCAGTCACCCATGTAATGTTCTTGAGTGTGTGTGTTACTGTTTACATGACTTTGTTGGGACCAAAACCTGACATCTTCCTACATTGTGGGGACACAACTTTAACTGTTTATTTTGAGGTTTAAGATTTTGTTTTAGGGTTAAGCTTAGCATCAGGTATGAGGTCAGATCAGGCTGAAAGTAGTCCACCAGTTCAACTGTGGTGTCATCCCCTCTCACACCAAGATCAACAAAGAGGTGGACAGCAGACTAGCCAAGACAAACAGCATGTACAGCAGGCTTTACAAATGCATCTGTCCCAACAGCCACCTAAAGAAGCAAACAAAAGTCAGCGTGTACCACACAGTCATACTGACCACCCTTCTGTAATGCGCTAAGTCGTGAGTCCTATACCACCGTCAACTGAGCCTCCTTGAACGTTTCCATTGCTGCGTCCACTCCATCCTCAATATTAATTAAAGTGGTTATGTCATCAATATAGAGGTGCTGCAAACAGCAGGGCTTACCAGCATTGAAGCTATGTGGGCCACATGTTTACTGTGGATGGTCACTGTCCAAAGATTGTCCTGTATGGTGAACAGGGGAGCTGTGGTCATCCAATAAGATCAGCGGTTCAATTCCTGGCTCCTCCTGTCACATATCAAAGTATCCTTGGGCAAGATACTGAACCCCAAATTGCTCCCGAAGCCTGTGCAATCGGTTTGTGAATGTGTGAGAATGATTAGGAAAACTCCTCCTGATGAGCAGGCACCATGCATGGCAGTCTCTGCCATCAGTGTATGACTGTGTGTGTGAATGAGTGAATGTGGCTTGTAGTGTAAAAGCACTTTGAGTGGTGGGAAGACTAGAAAAGCACTATAGAA
This sequence comes from Thunnus albacares, assembly GCF_914725855.1. Taxonomy (NCBI): domain Eukaryota; kingdom Metazoa; phylum Chordata; class Actinopteri; order Scombriformes; family Scombridae; genus Thunnus; species Thunnus albacares. Next base: position 27,266,032 of record NC_058125.1, on the reverse strand, counting down.
ATGCAGTCCATTTAACTGTGGCCTCAGCAACAGAGGGGATCTATGCAAATGCTATAAAGATACACTCAAAAGGTCCTCCGCTATTTGCGATATTGATCACTGCCAGGTGTCGCTGTAGATTGGGCTACACACTACACACAGCGACACACTAACAGCCATTATGAGGATGAAGAGGATGGCCAGCGTTGCCTCCAGAGCAGAAAAACCACAACACACAGACTTCCTGCCTGCCATATAGTTTGTCAGCGTAGGAGGGAAAACTTCACATTTTTCTTTTAATGATCTCCTCACTGATCATCAACACAGAAACACAGGAGTCCTCTGATTACTGTAACCATACTACAGGGTAATGCTCTGACTGTCAGTTTGAATTATTTGCTTTTGGCTCTAAATAATCCAATACCCATGAGCCTCAGCTGCTATGAATCAGAAAGTGAGTTGTTGAATGTTTTTATCAGGTTTCTACAAAGTGTCATTTTTAGCTTCAGTTTGCTGTTAGTGCCATTGTATGAGCTGTATACACTACGTCCACTGTGGAAGTACATGTTGAAAATTTTAGCTTTCACCACCAAAGTAGTCACAGTAACTTATATTACTTATAATAATATGAATTCTTTCCAAGTAAACCTAGCAAAACAGCTGACTAGCATTTTAGTAGGATAAAAGTAAAAATCTGCTTTTCACCGAGTTGTAATAGATAGAAACTGACTCTCAACTAAGCTTGTTATGTGTCTGACAAAAAATTGTAGGGCTGTTAATGCCAGTGGTGGAAGACTTATTCAGATCCTTTTCTTCAGTAAAAGTACCAACGCAGCATTTCGAAAACTCCATTACAAGTAAAGGTCCTGTATGAAAAATCCTACTACGGTAAAAGTACACAAGTATTATCAGTTTGAAGGAAAACTGTTTATTTTGTCTCCCATCACTTCCATTGTAAGTTCATTATGAAGGGATCTTCTAATGGTCAGTATGAACAGGAGGAATCATTATAGCAAGAAAAACAGGTTTCAATGTTCATTTGGGCTCCTGACTGTTGTTTTAACACACACTTGAAAGGTTGTGAATCGGTCCTTTAAGCAGCTGTAAAGCCATTATTTTCTGCTCATTAATATGCTTAAAATCAAAGTTGAAATAGTTATGGATCCCTGGTCAATTAGAGATTTTAAACCTGTTGCCATACGTGCATGACATCAGACAGGTCACATGAGTTTTCACCTGACATTGAGTATGTTTACATGCACATTAGTATTCTGGTTTTGATCATATTCAGGCTGTTTACAAAGAACATGAGAAACCTGGTTATTCATCTCCCTCAGCCTCTTATTTCTGCACCGATTGACTCAACAGGTGAGGTAATTGTGAGCATACAGCAGATAATGATTCACATCAGAGAGTCAAACCTCCACCAAACACTCTGTTGAAACCAGTTAGTTTGACTTTAAAGTGTGTGTTTAGCAGACTGAAGGTAACATCTTAACCAGCAGAGTGTGAAGAGAAAACCAACCAAAACCCTCTCAAACGGTGACGTTCTGTCCTTCTGCAGCCAAGAACATCCAAAGCAAACACTCAACAAACAGTAGCATCATGTGACAGTGTGAGGGTTCATGTGTAGTTTGTGTCCTGCTGAAAGCTCAGATATACAGTCAGTCTGTGGATACAACTAGATGGAACTAATACAGACAACAGAGACATCTAGTGGTGGATCGTGTTCATTTCAGCAGAGTTCAAGCTGCTTTTAGCTCCAATACAAGTCAACTCCATTTGTCATTTGGTTCTTCATCACTTCAGTGATGTCATGTGATGTTTCTGATGTAAGCTGCTCTGTATTTGTTCCTCTGGATCCTCCACTAAGTTCCCCACCTGTCCAATCATTTCTCTACACCAACAGCTGTTTGACACAAGACTTTACACCCAGCAGCTGCTCACAAAAACACTCTACACCTGACTTTTATTGATGCTGGAAATATTTATTTGAAGTATATGTGAAGTTACAGACTAGATCAGAGAGAAAGAAAGAAAGAGATCAACAGATATTCTGCTGTTTGTTCGTTCTGGAGAATTACTGCACAGGACGAATCTTCATGCTGATGGTCTTCAGAGAGTAGTTAGCGCCCTTCCAAGACTGCCACTCCATACCTACTTGATTCAGAGTGTTATTAGCCCCCCAGAGATAAACCCCATTGGGGTTTGCAATGTGAGATTCATTGTACCAGAATGCCCCCACGTGGAGTCTGGCACAGTTTTTTTTGGAGCAGGAGTCCTGGTCTTTGTCCAAAGTGATGAACTTCTGTCCATTTTGATAACTCAGGGAGTCTCCTACAGAAACGCAAGAAAACAACAAGTGTGTGATCACAACACTACTGCTAATGACACCATATTATATAATGTTATATAACAATTAACACTACAAGTGTCACTACTAATACAGTACTACTGCTATGGCTACCACTTGCACAAATACCTCTAGTGTGAATCTGTCTTTAGCTGAAGGAATCACCCAAATAATCCAATGTAAGGACAGAAATCTTCAGTGTCTCCATGTGGAAACTAAACATCAGAAAAAACTACTACCTGCTAATAGTAACTAACCTGCTCCTCCATCAGTGAATCCACACAAATGCAGTTTGTATCCGTTGGACTCTGGGTCGATGAAGAACGAGGAGTAACGAGCAAACGCTTTGTTTCCATTGAAGTCCTCCATGTCGACCTGCAGCTCGACCTTGTTCCAAAGAGTCAGATGGAAGACATTCTCAAGGCCTGAAAACACACACAAACATGAAGTCACATCAGAGTTTAATGTTTGTTTGTATGAACAGTTTCATGAAGTCACATGACTGTTAGTTTGGTTTCATTTCTCACCGAGCCAGTACTCTCCAGCAGCGCTACCAAAGCCCTTCTTGTACTGATCCCAGGGCCTGTAGAAGTTCAGCGAGCCGTCCATCCTCCTCTGGAACACCTGGGAAGGGGGAGGGTTAAACATACAAGGGGCCTGTTTCAGAAAGCAGGTTTAACAAACTCTGAGTCGAACCTGAACTCTGAGCTGATGAACCTAAGATGAAACTCAGAGTTTTGTCTTCCAGAACAGCTGATCACAGTTTGTTCAATCAACTCTGACTATGGTCACTCTGAGTTAAGCTCATGTGTGGTGAATAAAAAGATACATCATCAATGGCGCTCCGATACTATGAGTCGGGGGGGGGGGGGGGTTCAACTTGATAAACACACAGGATCTCTGACAGCTCATGATTTATTGTGAAGGTACAACAGTATTCATAATGAAAACCACTCAGTTGTGAATTGATGACTTCAGTTCAGAAACTCACCGTCCACCGTCCTCCTACTGAGTCCATGTCACAGTACACCTACACACAAACACACTCATTAGTAAATATGATACTTTAGTTAAAACTACATCCAACCAGTAACATGACTACCTCCACTTATATCTGCTGGTTTAGTAGAATCAACCTGAACTGTCTTCACATGGTGACTCATCTTTGAACCAACATCTTCTAACTGAGTCCCAGAGAGGATGAAGTGTACCTGGACAGCAGATGTGGGTCCGATGGGATAGATGGTGTACACTCCACTGGGTCGGCTTTTGTCATGGTGATAGATGTCACTGCAGTCCAGCGGGAGGACAAGAGATAAGCAGGAGGTCAACACTGGAGCCAGCAGGAGGAGAACCACTGAAACCAGCTGCAACAGAAACACAGCAGCAGACACAGAACAGAAGCTGTTAAAGGACGGTTTCACAATTTATCAAGTGCCTTTTAACAGCAGTCAGGTGTCCATATGAACAGTGAAAGAGGTTTTCCTTGCTGTAATCATTCCTCCTGTTCATACTAGCTATTAAAAGATCCTGTAAATGTGCTTTCAATGTAAGTGATTGAGGCCAAAATTCACAGTGTGTCCACACAGTCATTTAAAAGTTGATGTGAAGCTTACATGAGGCTTCAGCAGTCTGAGTTAGTCATATCAAGTGAATATCTGACACATTTACAGTCATTTTAGCATCAAATTCCCTCTTTGTGTTTCCTTGGACAGTGTTTCCCTGTTGAGCTGCGGTGGAAGTATAGTAACGAAAAGAGGAACTTTTGCACTAAAAAGACTGTAATGTTGAAAGATATCTACTTGATTTGACTCATTTGGATGCTGAAGCTTCATATTGTCTGTGGATTTCATCCCCACAGACTTGAAAAGTTGTGAACCTGTCCTTCAACATACTGACAATACTGATCAATATTTATTCAGTATAAAGTCACAAACTTACCTTCATCTTCAGAGTTCAGCTGAGGTGATCTGATGAAAATCTTAATGTCAATCAGTCTGGATGCTCTGATGTTTCTGAGCTGTATTTATATCCTAGAGATTCTTTCAGTGGGTCTGCCTAAACCTAACCAGCCTCACCATGTAGTAGGCGTGTCTGTAGTACTGTAGGAGTGTCATGTAGTAGGTCTACTGTACGTCTTACTTAGACTACTTGAATTTTCTGGTTATGTGGGTGGAGACAAAAGCAATAGATCTCAGGCTGGCAGACTAAGATTACTTTGCAGATCACTGATAATACTGATAATACTAATACTTAACTTTTAACTATAAAGAATGAAATAAACAATGAAATCAATGAAAGACTGTGGATTTTTAACCCTTTTTAACATGATGAGTTTTTACTGTTTTTAAACAGTTTTCAAACACCTTATGAATTGTTTCTCATGACTGTATGATCTTTTTAACCTTATCACAGCAGTTTTATCTTATTACAGACCATGAATTTAATGTCTTTTTAAACTTGTAACTGACCATTAGTGTATTATCCAGGAAATGCAAGTGGACAAGATCAAAAGCAGAACTATTTATTGAAAATAAAAAACAGTGACCCAAGAACAGGCATACTGAGAAGACAACCAAACAACGACTGAACTGAAAACTGGAATTTAATACTAACTGAACTAATTAGGAGATGAGGTGCAGGTAGGGAGAACACAGAGCAGGGCAGCACCATCGAGGTTAGATGAAACACAGATAGAAACACAGAACGGAAAACCCAAAACCCAGCAACACAATTCTCTTCGTAATAAACTGACATGCATAGAACCACCACATGAATACAACTCAAATAGACAAGCAGCACTACAACCTCTCTTATCAGCGCTGAGGAGAAAACCAAAAAACCCTCCTAATAACTAAGACTGAGCTTAAGCTGGGTGAGTACAGACTGGAATGAAAACAAAGACAGAGTAACTGATAAATGCAACTTACATAATATCATGCCAGATAGTCTTTTAAAGATACAACTGGAATCAGCCTTCTTCAAAGCAGTCTTCACATAACTGCAGAAGAATGACTGAAGAGCAGATCATGACAAATACTCCACTATAAGTAAACATCCATGAAAAATCCTACTTAAGCAAAAATAGTATTATGAGCTTGATATAGTTAAAGTATTGCAGTAAAAGTAGTGGTTTGGTCCCTCTGACTGATATATTATTATATATGACATCATTAGATTATTAATAGTGAAGCATCAGTGTTAGAGCAGCAGGTTACTGTTGTGGCTGCTGGAGGTGGAGCTAGTTTCAACTACTTTATATACAGTTAGCTAGTTTAGTCCAGTGCAGAATCAGTTCATGCTCCAACAGAAGAACAAGAGCTGAACATTAACCTCAGAAGAACTGAACCTCACAGGTTCTTAAAGGCCCAACATTTGTACATTTTGATCAACAATAAACATCCACAGTTTCTTTTTTATAAATTAAAAGACAAAACAAAACAAAATCAAACTGTAACAACCACAGAAATCAACAAATGTTAAAAAACACATTCAGGAAATAAACAACGAAAACAAAATCAAACCTTTAAGACACAAATCAACAAACATCTCATTTATCAGCAGGCAACAACATATTTAGAAATAAACCTAAATTCTAATTCTCATATTCAAAGTAATTGTATTATTATGTGAAGCAAATGTATTAATAATGAAGTCTCTGATCTTTCAAGATGTTTTTTAGTAACACTACTTCTGTCTGAAAACATCCTTCCAACATAAAGTAATGTTTGAGGAACAATCTGAAGTGATTTATGTTCAAGGAATCCCTCCAAGCAGCCTCAACAATAAACATTTTAACTAATTATTTCCTTAAATATTAAAGTTAATAATGTAAGTGTTTGTGTCTGTGACATTACCTGTACAACAGATAAAATACTGTCAGTCATTTGAAAACACATCCTGTACTTCAAAGGGTGTAGATCTGGTTTCAACTTTGGCAGGGACATTTTTTGTTGTACTGTCAAAATCAACAGGTGTGTATGTGTACACACAGATTAAAAGGTACAAATGTAAAGGCCCTTACTCCTGTGCCAAAGTCCTCAAAGATTACCTGCCTCAATGACTTCAGACCAGTTGCCCTAACATCTGTGGCCATGAAAGCGTTTGAGCGCATCATTCTGTCATACTTGAAATCCTGCACCTCCCCACTGATGGACCCATCAGTTTGCTTTGCAAGCCAACCGGACTGTTGAAGATGCAGTAAGCATAGCACTCCACCCCGCCCTGCAATGCCTGGAATCACCAAACTCCTACACACGCATCCTGTTCATGGACTTCAGTTCCGCCTTCAGTTCCATCAACCCAGTCAGTCTCTACCAAACTTTTGGACATGAACATTGACCTGGCCATATGTCACTGGATAAGAAGCTTCCTGTGGAACAGGCCACAAAAGGTGAAGGTTAATAACCTATCCTCACACCCTCTTACTCTCAGCACTGGAGCTCCTCAGGTCTGTGTTCTCTCTCTCTGGTTATTCTCACTGTACACCACCCACTTTACATCCAAGGACAATTCTGTGAAAACTAATACGCAGATGACACAACTATTGTAGGCCTCATCTCCAACGATGATGAAACCCACCATCACATTAAGGGGGCTGAAGCTGTCACTTGGTTCACAAACAATGACTTCCTGCTTAATACAGCCAAAACCCAGGAAATCATTATTTAATTCCGATGCATGCCAAATCCAAAAATACCCATACAAACAAATGGAGACCCCATCACCACCACTGACTCTTTCAAATTCCTTGTAACACACATAAGCAATAACCTGAAGTGGAAAACTAACACTGAGGACATCATTGCAAAAGCTCAACAATGACTTTACTTCCTTAGACAGCTTAAAAAATACCAGATCAAGTATCAACTTCTCATTCTTTTCTACTCAGCCATGATGGAGTCCATCATCACATCCTCTATTACAGATTGGTACAGCAGCACAGACAGTCAAACACAGAAAATACTACAACAGATTGTCAATGAGGCATCCAAAATCATAGGCAGCCCATTCCCCTCAGTTGAATCTCTACATACTCACCGAACTGTAAAGCAAGCAAAGAAGATCAACGCTGACCCGTCAGATCCTGCTCATCATCTCTTCCAGCTCCTTCCCTCAGGGAGGCGCTACAGCTCACTGTCCACTATGCTATGCACCTACTGTATATGGTTGTGTGTACTATGTTTCTGTGATGATATATTGACTGTATCTCTGTATTGTATCGTGATTATATGAGAATTGTCTGCTGTTATCCATTTATGTATTTGTGATGCTGAGTCTATCTATCTATTTATCTATGTAAAAGTATATTATATTCAAAAGATACACAAGTTATTAACTTTGACATGTAAGTTTAAAAAGATTTGATTAGATAATAACAAGCTTTAGTTTTGGTCAATAACAAACAACCCCTTGACTTCAGTGAATAATAATAATAACTAAACTAATATCCAACCAGGACAGATAGTAAACCTCTCCTAATGAATACACTGTGACACAGACTGAATGAATAAGGAAATGAATAGGCGTGTCTGGCTCTGTAGGAGGGAGGAGACCGAGAGAAACTCAGGTTTTGTTGAAGAAAACCTGTGGTTACTGCGGTAACTGACCCCAAGTTTAAGTTAACTCTCTTTCTGAAACTGAAAACCCAGAGTTTCCTTCATCTCAGAGTGAACAAACTCAGACTTTTCAGTTTTCTGAAACAGGCCCCAGATATACAGTCAGTCTGTGGATACGACTAAATGGAACTAATACAGACAACAGAGACATCTAGTGGTGGAACGTGTTAATTTCAGCAGAGTTCAAGCTGCTTTTAGCTCCAATACAAGTCAATTCCATCTGTCATTTGGTTTTTCATCACTTCTAGGAATGTCATGTGATGTTTCTGATGTAAGCTGCTCTGTATTTGTTCCTCTGGATCCTCCACTAAGTTCCCCACCTGTCCAATCATTTCTCTACACCAACAGCTGTTTAACACAAGACTTTACACCCAGCAGCTGCTCACAAACACACTCTACACCTGACTTTTATTGATGCTGGAAATATTTATTTGAAGTATATGTGAAGTTACAGACTAGATCAGAGAGAAAGAAAGAAAGAGATCAACAGATATTCTGCTTATTGTTCATTCTGGAGAATTAGTGCACAGGACGAATCTTCATGCTGATGGTCTTCAGGGAGTAGTTATAGCCCTTCCAGTTCTTCCACTCCACTCCAACAGCATCGAGAGTTTTGTCATCCACCCAACGATAAACCCCATTGGGGTTTGCTTTATGACAGGTTTTGTACCAGAACGCCCCCAGGAATTTTCTGGCACAGTTATCACCACGGGAGTCCTGGTCTTTGTCCAAGGTGGTGAACTTCTGTCCGTTGTGAAACTTCAGGGAGTCTCCTTCAAAAACACAAGAAAACAACAAGTGTATGATCACAACACTACTGCTAATGACATCATATTATATAACATTATATAAAAATTAACACTACAACTGTCACTACTAATACAGTACTACTTCTATGGCTACCACTAGAAATACTTCTGACACTACTTGTATTGCATCTGCTGCTGCTACTTCAACCCAGTCTCATGGCAGTTCAATTATGTGTATATATAGATGGATAAATAGATAGATATCCCAAATACCACTTGCCTCATTGTCCCATAAATATTAATAATAATAATTTGAATAGTAGGACTACAAATAAAACCAATATGCGAAGTGGGAGAGGTTACTTTGGGTGTCTCGGGTTCAGAGAGTAATCCCATTCTTTTTCTTTTTTTTCACAACAATTGTCATACATTTTCCTAGATGAACTTTTTCATGGTGGCCTGTTTAAGCATTTCCAACAGTTGCATGGGCATGAGACTCTCCCAGTTGATCAGTTCATCACTGCAAACAACTAACAGCTGTGTTGAAATAAAAAGTCTAGGAGATTGTGTAGGCTACATGATAAAGCTTATATATAGATGATAAAGTCCCAAACTGCATTGCCTCAAGAAATCAGCAAATCAGCAAAGCAAAGCTTCAAATTCTGTTTCACAGTTTATGGCTGATCAAGTTTATTATACATACACACATTATTTTCTTTACATTTAAATATACAGTACAGTATTTTGTTCCTGATTATAACCACCAATCTGCAGTAATATATAATGTTATACTGAATATAGGCAACGTCACGGCTGGCGTCTTCACAAGAGTAATGGTTGCTGAGGATCATGGTTAGGCTAATGTAGCTGCTATCATACAAAACTGACAAGAAACTTGATTTCTCAGAATCAAAGGTGAAATAATTAAAACAGATGGCCATAACCCATCATATTGTTGAGATATCAATGACACTTTTGTGTTTTTGTGTTGAGAAATGTTACACATATCAAAACTGACATTGAGTAAAACATTCATATGCAGCATGTCCTCTCCAGTCCACCCACCAGACTGGTAACATTAAAATAAAGAAACAAAAACAAGGATAAAATCTTGTCATTAAATGTTGAGCAATGTAGCCGTTAAAATTTAAAAAAAAAGTGAATAACAAATGACAAAAAACAATACAGTTTCTGTGCTCCTGAGTCCCAAGTGAAAAAAATATGGTGCAGGTATGAAACCTACCGCCAATTGAAATACATTAGTTTGAACGTCTTGCTGACTGTCACAAAGAAAAATGGAAAAATTGTTTCCATGTTCATGAATCGATAGATTCAATTTCATGACTATTTCACAAACTGCTGTGAGACCTTGTTGGCTACTGTAACATAAAGACAAGAACTGCAAAAAGTTGAATGGATATAAACACCTGAAACCTGCTGGGCCTCATTTACATAGTTTACCTTTAAATGTGTTTAGAAAAACCAAAGCTTCCATGTAATTAATAAAACATGAGCAGACCACAGATTTGCTGTTACTGACTTGAAAATCTTTGTGAATCTGTCTTTAGCTGAAGGAATCACACAAATAATCCAATATAAGGACAGAAATCTTCAGTGTCTCCATGTGGAAACTAAACATCAGAAAAACAAAACTACTACCTGCTAACAGTAACTGACCTGCTCCTCCATCAGTGAATCCAGACACATGCAGTCTGTATCCGTTGGACTCTGATTCAATGGAGAACGAGGAGTAACGAGCAAACACTTTGTTTCCATTGAAGTCCTCCATGTCGACCAGCAGCTCGACCTTCTTCCTCCGTGTCAGATGGAAGAGATTCTCAAGACCTGAAAACACACAAACATGAAGTCACATCAGAGTTTAATGTTTGTTTTTATGAACAGTTTCATGAAGTCACATGACTGTTAGTTTGGTTTCATTTCTCACCGAGCCAGTACTCTCCAGCAGCGATACCAAAGCCCTTCTTGTAGTGATCCCAGGGCCTGTAGAAGTTCACCGAGCCGTCCATCCTCCTCTGGAACACCTGAGGGGGGGGGGGACTAACTCAATAAACACACAAGATACTGAAAACCACTTGGCTGTGAATTGATGACTTCAGTTAAAAAACTCACCGTCCAACGTCCTCCTACTGAGTCCATGTCACAGTACACCTACACACAAATACACTCATTAGTAAATATGATCCTTTAGCTAAAACTACATTCAATCAATCAGCAGGTGCCACGTCTTGAGTCTGAAGTATTTTAAAGATAGAGTATCCAGCTGCTCCAACTGACTCCCATTCAAAAAGCCTCAACTTCTCTCTAGAAACACTGAGTCAATCATGTTTTCAACGAGTCCTTCTGGTCTCATGTCTCTAAATTCAAACCCTCTGTATTAGGTGTGTGTTGATGGTCATTTTGGAAATTATTGCTACGTTAATGAAATTTGAAGACTTATAGTAGCTTTGATGTCTGACGTGTGGGCGTTGATTGACAGCTGTGATTGACAGGTGGCTCCCCTGCTGCTCTTCCCGGCTTCGAGACTCGCACTCAATCGGACTGTTGTTGCAATATTTCACTAAATTTAATGTTACTTGATTATGATACCTGTTCAGTTAGCACAATGTGTGCCTTAAAAATCATTGCAATGTCTGGTAGTTTTCCCTTTAGCTGCATGTGCTCCCGTGAGGTGCATGCACTTCTCGGTGAGCACACAGAACTCAGCGTAACACCTCCGCTGCAAACCTGACTGACTACTGACTGACCGACGGTACCGTGAGTACCCGTTGTATATATTGTAAATAATCTTTTACTGAACTGTGAATACAGACGCTGATATTTCAGTTTGATTTCCTGGTTTGATTTGTTTTGTGGGGATCTGCAGTAAAACCTGAAGCAGACTTTTGAGTTGTCTTTCTTTTTGTGGCTGTGAACAAGATTGATTGACTGCGGGACGAGTTTTTCAGACACACACACACAGTCACACACACACCAACATTGCTTTGCTTATTTGATTTAATACACTTATTGAAAAGTGAACTGAGTTGTGGTCTGTTTGTTTTTGCAGTGCTGGTTTTTGGTGATATATAATTAATTGCTACTTGCTGTTTGATTTATTGTTTTGTAGAGCAAAGCAAGTTTATTTGTACAGAACATTTAAACAACAAGGCAATGTAAAAAGACATTTAAATACTATTAAAAAGTGTTAAATTTGGGAATAAAAAGAAGCTAAACTAGAATAAGAGATAAAACAGGAGAATAAAAGTTACAGTGCAGCGTAAGATATTAACTCTCATGTTTGGTTTAATAAAAGGCAAACAGAAAAGTCTGCTGTGATTTAAAGAACTGAGAGTTGCAGCAGACCTGCAGTTTTCTGGGAGTTTGTTCAGATATGTGGAGCATAAAAACTGAACGCTGCTTCTCCGGGTTTAGTTTTGACTCTGGAGACAGAAAGCAGACCTGATCCAGACCACCTGAGAGGTCTGGATGCTTCATAACGCAGCAGCGGATCAGAAATGTATTTCAGCCATAAACCATTCAGTGCTTTATGGTTTGACGGCGCTATTTTCTTTCTATTTTATAGTTATTATTTGTCAGATGTGACTCTGACTGGCAGCCCTCTTCATTTAAAAGTGTCAGAACTGTTTCAATCTTTATATACAGTCTGTGTATCCAACCAGTAACATGACTACCTCCACTTATATCTGCTGGTTTAGCAGAATCAACCTGAACTGTCTTCACATGATGACTCATCTATGAACCAACATCTTCTAACTGAGTCCCAGAGAGGATGAAGTGTACCTGGACAGCAGATGTGGGTCCGATGGGATAGATGGTGTACACTCCACTGGGTCGGCTTTTGTCATGGTGATAGATGTCACTGCAGTCCAGCGGGAGGACAAGAGATAAGCAGGAGGTCAACACTGGAGCCAGCAGGAGGAGAACCACTGAAACCAGCTGCAACAGAAACACAGCAGCAGACACAGAACAGAGGCTGTTAAAGGACGGTTTCACAATTTATCAAGTGTCTTTAAACAACAGTCAGGTGTCCATAATAACAGTGAAAGAGGTTTTCCTCGCTGTAATCATTCCTCCTGTTAATACTGGCTCAGCCACGTGCACAGATAGACCCCCACACATAACATCAATTGATTGTAAAATTGATGTTATGTGTGTTTGTAGACGTGTAATGTGAATTCATGTATTCAGTTATAAGTGTTGTTTTTTTTTTTTGCTTGACCACCTGCCCCCCCAAATGTCTTTGCACTGCCTTGAACTGACTATTAAAAGATCCTTCAAATGTGCTTTCAATGGAAGTGATGGAGGCCAAAATCCACAGTGTGTCCACACAGTCATTTAAAAGTTGATGTGAAGCTTATATTCAGCTTCAGCAGTCTGAGTTAGTCATATCAAGTGGATATCTGACACATTTACAGTCTTTTTAGCATCAAATTCCCTCTTTGTGTTTCCTCGGACAGTGTTTCCCTGTTGAGCTGCAGGTGGAAGTATAGTAACAAAAAGAGGAACTTTGGCACTAAAAAGACTGTAACGTTGAAATATATCTACTTGATTTAACTCATTTGGACGCTGAAGCTTCGTATTAGCTTCAGATAAACTTCTACAGAAGGAGGACTGTGGATTTTGTCTCCCATCACTTCCATTGTAAGGTCGTTATGAAGGGATCTTCTAATGGTCAGTATGAACAGGAGGAATGATTACAGCAAGAAAAACAGGTTTCAATGTTCATTTGGGCTCCTGACTGTTGTTTTAACACAGACCTGAAAAGTTGTGAACCTGTCCTTCAACATACTGAAACTACTGATCAATATTTATTCAGTATAAAGTCACAAACTTACCTTCATTGTCAGTGTTCAGCTGAGGTGATCTGATGAAAATCTTAACGTCAATCAGTCTGGATGCTCTGATGTTTCTGAGCTGTATTTATATCCTAGAGATTCTTTCAGTGGGTCTGCCTAAACCTAACCAACCTCACCATGTAGTAGGCGTGTCTGTAGTGCTGTAGGAGTGTCATGTAGTAAGTCTACTGTACGTCTTACTTAGACTACTTGATTTTTCTGGTTATTTGGGTGGAGACAAAAGCAATAGATCTCAGGCTGGCAGACTAAGACTACTTTGCAGATCACTGATAATACTAATATAACTTAACTTTTAACTATAAAGAATGAAATAAACAATGAAATGAATGAAAGACTGTTGCATTTGAACCCTTTTTAACATGATGAGTTTTTACTGTTTTTAAACAGTTTTCAAACACCTTATGAATTGTTTCTCATGACTGTATGATCTTTTTAACCTTATCACAGCAGTTTTATCTTATTACAGACCATGAATTTAATGTCTTTTTAAACTTGTAACAGACCATTAGTGTATCATACTTTTAACTTGTCGCAGGAGCAGTTTTTGTTTTGGGACATTTATTATAAATTTGCTCCTATTAAGTTTAAGTAACTTTGCATGGATTTTAATGTATACATCTGGCTTTTCTCCTTGTAAACAAACCACATTAGCAGAGCCAATACAACATCAACATGCACATGGGATTTGTTAAGAAGAAGAAAAATATAGACCAGACTTATCCTTCAATGATAAAGGAATATACAGGTTTTTTATTTATATTCATGTTCTATGTGTAAATGCATAGACAGTGCTGGAAGAAGTATTCAGATCCTTTACTACAGTAAAAATACAAATACAGCAATGTAAAAATACTCCATTACAAGTAAAAGTCCTGCATGAAAAATCCTACTACAGTAAAAGTACATAAGTATTAAGTGTTTGTGTCTGTGACATCACCTGCACAACAGATAAAATTCTGTCAGAGTCATTTGAAAACACATCCTGTTAACCAAAGGGTGTTGGTCTGGTTTCAACTTTGACAGAGACATTTTTTGTTGTACTGTCTAAATCAACAAAGTCCTCAAAGATTACCAGCCTCAATGACTTCAGACCAGTTGTCCTAACATCTGTGGCCATGAAAGCATTTGAGCGCATCATTCTGTCATATTTGAAATCCTGCACCTCCCAACTGATGGACCCATCAGTTTGCTTTGCAAGCCAACCGGTCTGTTGTGGATGCAGTACGCATAGCACTCCACCCTGCCCTGCAACGCCTGGAATCACCAAACACCTACACACACATCCTGTTCATAGACTTCAGTTCCGCCTTCAGTTCCATCAACCCAGTCAGTCTTTACCAAACTTTTGGACATGAACATTGACCTGGCCATATGTCACTGGATAAGAAGCTTCCTGTGGAACAGGCCACAAAAGGTGAAGGTTAATAACCTATCCTCACACCCTCTTACTCTCAGCACAGGAGCTCCTCAGGTCTGTGTTTTCTCCCCCTGGTCATTCTCACTGTACACCCAACCAAGTCTCACAGTGATTTGTGAAATAGTCACGAAACTTACTCTATCTATTTGTGTACATGGACACGATTTTTCCTTTTTTTCATGACAGTCGGCATGATTTTCAAACTAATGTATTTCAGTTGAAAGTAGGTTTCATGCCTGCAGCACATTTTTTTCTGTCAGTTAGGACTCAGGAGATCAGAGGCTGAGAAATCAAGTTTCTTGTCAGTTTTGTATGATAGCAGCTACATTAGCCTACCCATGATCCTTAGCAACCGTTACTATGGTGAAGAATTCAGCTAAAGCCATGACATAACCTGTATTCAGTATAACATTATGTAGTACTGCAGATTGGTGGTTACCATCAGGAACAAAACACTGTACTGTATATTGAAATGTAAAGAAAATATTGTTTGTATGTATAATAAACTCGCTCAGCCATAAATTGTGCAGTTCACAGAATTTGAAGCTTTGACTGATTTCTTGAGGCAATGCAGTTTGGGACTCTTAGTTGACTAAAGCTTTATCATGTAGCCTACACAGTCCTCTAGACTTTTTATTTCAACACAGTTATTTGTTTGTACTGATGAACTGATCAGCTGGTTTCACACAACTGTTGGAAATGTTTAAACAGGCCGTTATAAAACAGTTCATCTAGGAAAATGAATGGATTACTTTTTCTTCTTTTACTGTTTTTGTATGACAATTGTTATTACACCTCTTTTTTGTTAAAAAAGAAAAAAAAAGAAAAAAATAGGTTAAATAAAAAGTTGTTGTTTTTTTTAAATGTATGGGATAACTTCCAGAACCCGAGCTGCCCGACGTAACCCCTCTACCTTTGTATGTTGGATTTATTTGTAGGCCTACTTTTCAAGTTATTATTTTTATGATGATGATGATGATGATGATTATTATTCATTTATTTATTTATTATTTATGTATTTATTATTTGCGAGCCAATAAGCACAGGGGTATTTGGGCTTGCTCATGGGGGAATTGTTGGGTCTCTGTAAATTAAAGAGTACGGTCTTGACCTGCTCTATGTGAAAAGTGCCTTGAGATGACTTTTGTTGTGATATGGCGCTATATAAATAAAAATTGATTGATTGATTGATTGATCTATCAATCTATCCATCTTACATATAGATAGATAGATAGATAGATAGATAGATAGATAGATAGATAGATAGATTGTCACACCCTGCCTGGACTTTGTGTGTTTTTTGCTCTTTTTATGTTCTTGTGTTCTTTGGGGTCTCCTGGTTTGCACTTCTGTTTAGTCCTTCGGTTCATATGGGTTTTCTTGTTATGTTTGGGTGGTGGGTTTGGACTGCCTTTTGTTGTTTAGTCTGGTGTGTTGTATACTTTAGTTTAGATTCATGATTGTTCTTGGACAGGTTGGTATGGGTTGTATTTAGAGTATTGTGTTTTCTGGGTTTTGGTTTTGTTACTGTGTTTCCCTTGTGTGTTCATGTAGTCCTCCTCACCTGCCCTGTATCAGTCTCGTCAGCCCTGTCCTGCTTCCTGTGTTTTCCTCAGCCAATCACCCCCAGCCTGCCGTTGTGTCTCTTCACCTGTTCCCCATTCCCTGATTAGTTTAGTCTGTATTTAAGGTCTGGTTTTGAGTTGAGTCTTTGTTGGATCATTCGTTTTGTTTCGTCTGCTAGTTCTGTTCAGCTTTGTTTTCCTGCTCATGACCCTCTACGATTAAAGGAGATTTTTTTCATCAAATCTGCATTCTGGCCTCTGCATTTGGGTCCACTCCTGCTTCCCCAACCTGACATAGATAGATAGATAGATAGATGCCTATGTTTTGTTTTGCTTTGTGTTTTTGGCCGATTCTCTTCTTTTGGCCTGTGTCCACATCACATGACTGTCCAGTTTCTCTCTGCTCAAACGAACAAAATGGCTGCCATTCCTTTTATTCTCAATGGAAAATGCAATACTTTAGATAGTTTCGGCATTAAAATGCATTTTGATAACATTTTTAGCAAGAAATGTGCAATTTATTTTCATAATCTTCATTCAGTGAATGTATATGATATTTAATTTGTGACTTATTATGGAGATTCTTGCAGGCTTTCTATCGTTGCTATGGTGGTTGCTATGAACACTGGTATCATAAAACCATGTAGTTGTAACTGTTTGATGTTCATTCAATAAAAAAGTAGATTTTACAGTGCCCTAGGGATGAATTGAATTTGAATTCCCAAATTTCAAGCTTTGTGATTGGCTGACCGGAGGAGATCAGTTTCCTCCGTGGTTAATGTAGACATTTCAATGTATGTTACCATAGAAACCGCTCTGAGAGCAGGAAAGTTAGCTGTTGATCTACTGAAATTTTTAACATATTGATAAGCATTGAGAAGGCAGCATAATACCTGCACGATGTGACTGAAAAAACATTTTGAATCCAGAACAAACAAGCTCCTTAAACACAGTTTGAAGTGCTGCATAACTCCTACTGACACTGAACACCAACCCACAACCCCATTTCTAGAATAGTAGCTAAAATATCTGAAATGAACCAACATCTTTACTTTTTCTTGATATAGATGATCTAGATGCAGTTTAATAAGTAGTTCGGCTTTACAAGATATTTGATATATTCAGTAGATATATTATTTTATGACCCTATATTTACAACCTATTTTACAAACTGGAAGAACAACTGTGGTGCTGATTTGTATCAAGCTGCGTGGCACTGCTCTGAGGAATTGTAGGGTTTTTTAAATATTAAGGTTTTTTCTAGAATTGGAAAACTTATGTTGCTGAATTAAAAGCCTTCAAATATGCACAAAGGTCAAGGTTCAAAGGTCAGTATTTCACAGCAGGAGCCATGTAGAACCTTCATCCTGACATATGTTACTCTCCAGGTCGAAACCTTTCCAATGATGTATTTGCTTTAGCTCTATGACACAGTTTTAATTTGCTCATTTCATGGACACAAGCCATCCCAGACCTAGTTTCAGAGCACTTTGAAGGACCAAGATATTGTTGTGTCAGATTGTTGAAGGAAAATATACCAGATCAAAAAACTATCTTTTGAAAATAAAAAGGGAGTCAGAGGTCCAAGCAGCAAAGTGTTCTTTAATGCCAGCAAAAAAGGGGAGCAAATTAGCACTTTTACAACGAACCAAATCGCTCCGAAGGTTTTTCCTTCTGGGCGTAGTTTTTATTCCCTTGGGTCGGCATAGGTCACACCTATCGTCCACTCTCTCTAATTTTTGGCCAATAATTCTGTTATCTTTATCTCCGTCACTCGTTGTTGGTCAAAACTCTTCAGGTTTTGAGCTGTTTGAGGATATGTACTGGCATATTCAATTCTACTTGGTTATATCCAATTGTTATATAAGTATTGGGAATCATGTTACACCATTATTGCCAAGTTGTCTTCTGGCCTTTTATGTTTTTTATAAGTTAAACTAGTCATTTTACACCCTTATTTCTTGATCTCCTCCAGAGAGTATTTTTTAAAAAAAGGTGAAGACTTTAATGCAGACCCAAGCAAAGTGACTTGTAATACAAACACACTCAAATTTCTCCAGTGTATGATTATGATTCTTCTACCGTGCCTCTATATGTACATTGTGATTAAATATGGTTCATGAGATTATAACTACACCAATACAAATTGTATCACACTAGCCCTTATTGCTTGTAAACGTATAAAATCAATCTGCATAGCTTAATATTGTCTTTAAGCACACCAATGACATTTAATGAAAATACACCACAATATAAAACAAAGCTTTTTGTTTGTTTCTTTGTTTGTTTTAGTGGAAATAGTGACTAAACTGAATCACCTTCAGAGATTACAATACTGCTGACATATAGGGCATTACTACAGGCTTGGAGGAAGGCCTGAAGTGCTTGGGTTAGGGTTAGGGCTGAAACGACCAACCTGTTCTCATTTCCAGGTCATCAAATTCCAAAAAACAAATGCTTCAGTAAAAGCACCAAAACAACAATGTCAAAATAGTCCATTACAAGTAAAAGTCCTGCATGAAAAATCCTAATACAGTAAAAGTACATAAATATTATGAGCTTGATGTAGTTAAACTATTGCAATAAAAGTACATAAGTATTATGAGCTTGATGTAGTTAAAGTATTGCAATAAAAGTAGTGGTTTGGTCCCTCTGACTGATATATTATTATATATGACATCATTAGATTATTAATAGTGAAGCATCAGTGTTAGAGCAGCATGTTACTGTTGTAGCTGCTGGAGGTGGAGCTAGTTTACACTACTTTATATACAGTTAGCTAGTTTAGTCCAGTGCAGAGTCAGTTCATCCTCCAACAGAAGAACAAGAGCTGAACATTAACCTCAGAAGAACTGAACCTCACAGGTTATTAAAGGCCCAACATGTGTACATTTTGATCCACAATAGACATCCAAAGTTTCTTTTTTATAAGTTAAAAGACAAAACAAAACAAAATCAAACTGTAACAACCACAGAAATGAACAAATGTTAAAAAACAAATTCAGGAAACAAACAGCAAAAACAAAATCAAACCTTTAAAGACACAAATCAACAAACATCTCATTTATCAGCAGGCAACAACATATTTAGAAATAAACCTAAATTCTAGTTTCTAGTTCTAGTGTTTGTGTCTGTGACATCACCTGTACAACAGATAAATTCAGTCATTTGAAAGCACATCCTGTTTACAAAGGGCGTAGGTCAGGTGTCATATTTGGCAGGGACATTTTTGTCGTACTATCAAAATCAACAGGTGTGTTTGTGTACACACAGATTAAAAAGTACAAATGTACAGTCCCTTACTCCTGTGCCAAAGTCTTCAAAGATTACCGTATCATTGACTTCAGACCCGTTGCCCTAACATCTGTGGCCATGAAAGTACTCAGATCCATGCTGATGGTCTAAAGGAGTAGTTAAAGCCCTTCCAGTGGGACCACACCACTCCTACACCATGTATAGTATCATCAGCCCTCCAGTGATAAACCCTGCTGGGGTTTGCATAGTGATGGTCCTCATACCAGAGCGTCACCAAGTAGAGTCTGGCACAGTTCATGTTTGTGGAGGAGTTCCGATCTTTGTCAAAGGAGGAGAACTTCTGGAGAACTCAGGGCGTCTCCTACAAAAACACAAGAAAACAAGTGTCTGATCATAACACTACTGCTAATGACACCATATTATATAATGTTATATAACTTTAAACCATGTAGCTAGTACTACTGTATGTATGAGTACTCTGCTACCAGTTGTACTTCTAGTACTACTGTTACTGCATCTGCTGCTGCTACTGTAACATAACAACATACAGTATGTTCTCATTTACAGTTCTTTCTTTTAACTGTGTGAGGAGTCAGATTTTTGAGAAAAACTTCACCTGCTACCAAGGTGCATAGAGAAGGAAAAATGTCTGAAGAGGTCAAAACCTGGCAACACTTAATAATAATAATAATAATAATAATAATAATAATAATAATAATAATAATAATAATAATAATAATAATAATAATAATATTCACATAGAATCACATAAAAACACAGCAACAAAGAATAAAAGTGCTAAAATGAACAACATTAAAACTGACTGGTCTGCATATTTATTTATTTATCTTCTATCATGTTTCTTTTATTTCATCCACCAATCTAAAACCAAGCATAGCTCTGAATGATGGGACCCTCTCAGACCAGGTCCTGGTGGTTGAGGAGGTTTGAGGGACCTGATGGGTTTGGGACAGCTTGGTGTCCGAGCGTCTGATCGCTGTTTAACCCCCTTCAAACAGAAAGTTGCTCCTCAGACCCAAATGACACAAACACACAAACAGCTCTGCAGCTTCACTGCTGTATGTCGCAATAACTGTTGTGATGTTGCCATGGTAACAGCAGTATAATCTCAGCTGCTCATCAGTGAGTTTGTCTTCAGACTCTATCCTGTCACTTGTCACCAGTTAAGAACAGGTACTTGGCAGCTGAGGCAGGCAGATATAAAGGTATTCCTGAAGAGTAACGTCTACATGTTGTTTATCTCGCTGGTGTCTGTTGTCCTTTGTACAGTGACTCCAGAAATTATTTGTTCAAAAGATTCAGTCAAAGAATCCTGATTTTTTTTTGGTGTCTGATGTGTTAAGTTGGCTTTTTAATGTGGAGATTTTTGTTTAGGAGAGATTTATACAAAATGTCTGATAGCTAAGACAGAGAACACTGTATCCATCATAACAGGACACTTCTGTCATGGAAACTCAGTGTTTTAAAATGTTCTCTTCAATCTGTGAAAGTGTTCATTATGATTTGTCATGTGCTTATTATTTAGTGTCTTTTAATAGTAATAATAATCATAATAGTAATAATAAACTTTATTTGTATAGCACCTTTCATACAAGAAATGCTGCTCAAAGTGTTGAACAACAAAGACATTACAATCACTGAGTGCTTTACATGAAAATAGACATAAAAGTTAAAAAGTAGAATGTAAGCCATCATGTCTTTTTGTCTATTTTTTCCTGCCTTAATAAATCTTCTTTGGACCGTTTACAAACCATCCAAAATGTTGCTGCAACGCTTTTAACACGATCCAACAGAAGGTCAAACTTTACACCCATTTTAACCTCTCTGCACTGGCTTCCTGTTCATTTCACAATTCATCTTAAAATCTTGGAGATGACTTATAGAGCCCTACATGGCCCGGTTTAACATTATATCATGGACCTTCTGCACCCCCACACCACGAGCCAAGCCCTCAGGTCTTCTAACCAGGGTCTTCTGAGGGTCTTCTGAAGGTCTTCTTAGGGTCTTGAGGGTCTTGAGGGTCTTCTGAGGGTCTTCTGAGGGTCCCTCAGACACGTTTTAAGACTCCAGGAGATTGTGCTTTCCAGTCAGCAGTAGCTAAGCTTTGTAATAGTTTCCCAATAAGTAAATGAGGTCTCTGGACTCTTTTAAAAAGCAGTTAAAATCCATCTGTTCAGACAGGCGTTTAGGTAGCATGTGGTATTTTATGTTTTAACTTGTGTTTTATGTCTGTTTCCTCTTGTGTGTTTAATCTGTTGTTTATCTTTGTTTTATTTATTTGACTGTGAAGCACTTTGTGACTGTTGTCTGAAAGGTGCTATCTAAATAAACTTTACTTACTTACTTATGTATATGTAATATATAAACAAATCAATCAATATAGCTGTTTGATAGCATGCATGTGGGGCAAGGCCAGTTTAAAAGGTGCTAAACAAAGACAAAAACGAATGCAGAGAAAGTCAGCAACAGTAAACCAAACTGAACCTGGACTGCAGAGGGTTAAAGACAAAAAGCCTCACTTGAACAGATGGAAGAAGCTGCAATATTACAGATTGCATGTCTGTAAAGGGCTTTAGTCATGATGGATAATACTTTGGCGCCCTCGGCTGGCACAAAGATAAAAGTGCATGATCTACGATGCACATTTATCTTTAAAAAAAGAGCCTGAGTCAGAGTGGGAAAAGTGTCAATAAAGTTTTATTCAGTGTCGTCCATTAATTCATTTATCAGACTTACATTTTGTTTGTTTGTTGTATTTGTTCAACTTTAATCTGACAGACAAAACACAGGAAGCAGCAACTGAAGATGAAAAATATAGTAAAAGATTTAAAACATGTATAGATCAAAGACACAGAGACATGACTGTAGCTCACAGTCTGATCAGTAATAATGTGTTTGCTGATTTGCACTTGAAAAGGCATAAAGTTTAAAATACAATAAATTTTAAATGTTCAGACGTCTATTTGTATCTCGGCTCAACATCATTCAGTGATTTTATTTCAGCTGCTTCAACAAATGTGTAAATTTAAACATTGTCACTGAAATGCTGTTGAAACACGTTCAGACTTTGCCCCCTATTTAAAAAACTCACTTTCAAACTACATTCTGCAGCTGCACCTCAGAAATAATAACATATAATCTCAAATATTATAGGAATGATGTTCCATCAGTGGACCAATCACATCATGAGTGATAGAGATAATTATTCATTGATCCTACGTGTCTAAAGCTTCATACTGATTGTTTAAATTTAAACTGAGATTACACATTATGTGCAATAAAGATTTCAGGTCAGGAGCTGCTCTAACAAACAAACAGAGTCTCAGAGTTATAACAGAAGGACACAGAGGTTTGATTCTGAGCTGAGGATGAATTCAAACTGTGTAATATTTAACTGTGAGAGAAAAAAACTGCTGTTCAAAGAAATGACTGATGTGTATAAAGGTGGTAACTTTAGAAAGTCCTGCATAACAAACTAATATCCAACCAGGATTTAGATTCTGACAGACAGTAAACCTTCACTAATGAATGAGCTTTGATACGAACTGAATGAATGAAGACATGAATCTCTGTAAAAGGAGACAGAGAGAACAGCTGTGTTCAAAATCACATACTAACATACTGCCGACTACACACTCAATCAGCACTTACTGCATACTGCATATTAAATGAACGACTAAGTTTATTACCAGCCGTCTACTAATAATATTAAATATAACATATAACAGCTGACTGTTCAAACTGAAGTACATTCAAGCAACAGTCTGAGCTACTGCTGAATGAAAATTGTTTATCACAAATGTAAAACATTATCTCTTCCACTCAACGTCACATTTTCCAGTATTATCTTAAGGCAAATTAAAATTATTTAATATTTTACTGTTAAATATTTTTTCTACAGTAGAAATTCTTGCTAATCTAGCTTGCATCTTACTCTTTCCTGTCACTTCATTTGATTCACATTAACCCCTTCACTGCCGGCTGTTCAAGTGAGGCTGCTACACCCACCGATTGGTCCATCTCACTGTCAATCAACATATCAATAGCTCTGATTCTTACAATCTAAATGAGCTGTCACGATTGGTTGTGTGTTGTCATGGTGATCCAAACCAAATGTGAGCATCAAATTTTAGTTGGTTGGTCCAACCTTTCTAAATGGAAGCCCCCCCATCCCCAGTGCAAATAACAGGCTGGAGTGTGTATGAATGAGAGGTGCGTTGGATAAACGCCCTTCATTTACTTTAGCTGTCAGTCACATGATGAAGCCGCTCAGAGCCGTTTCTGCCAGCAGCTTCCTGTCAGAAACCACATGAAACTGATGAGGAGATAAAGGATTCAGAGGAAACACCACATCTGATTAATATAAAAAGACACGATGAGTCAAACAGACGAGCAGAGAGAGACGACACAGAGATGGAGACGGACGTCTACCTGGACATGGATCACCTGCTGATGCTGTTGCTGCTGCTGTGGAGCTCAGGTAAGACTCTGCTGTAATGTAAAAATACTGAGTTCAAGTCAAACAGCAGCTTTGAAAACTGCAGTAAAAGTCAACATGGTCAGTAAAATGTAGTGAAGTGTGTTCAGTAAAAGTTCTGATACTTGCTGTAATGAGTTTTATCTCTTTAACTTCTAATAACAAACCAATAATTCATGTGTTCATCATCTAATAATGAAAATTCAAAGCATATAAATGTAAAATCCTGCTGACGTCTTCAGGCTGTTCGTGGGTCACGTGACCGTCACCTTGCAGGGACTGTGGGTATATTAAGAAGAACAGGGAGGGACTTTGAAGGCAGGTTTGATTGACAGGCCGGTGCAGGACATGAGCAACACATGAAGAAGGCCCTTGTTAAATAATGAAATTGTGACATCTGGTGGTGAAAGCTGAACATAGAAAAAAAAAGATGCAGCTGAATTTCATTTGTGAGGAGGTTCTTTTTGGACTTTTCTCATTTAATAAGTGACTTTTTATTATTCTACCTCTGTGTTCATTATTAGATGGGTGACTGTGGATTGTTGGACCTGTTTATTTAGGATGTTTGGATTTTACTTTTGTAGGAATAACACTACACTTGGAAATTAATATTAAGCACTCATAGAATGACAAGGGGCACCATGTCCATTGATTAATTAATGAATAATTAGTTAATTAGGAGGAAAACTAATTAAATAAAATTAATAAGTCTTATATCTGAAAGTCATGAACTCTGAGTATAGTTATCGCCATCCCTGATATAAAGGAACGGACAAATACAATGACTTGGATATAAATCGGCTCTGGACTGGGAGGAAGGGTCGACTCCGGACCTGACAGGACAACAGAAACATGGTACTTGTCAGTTTTAAAGTACTATACTGCTGCTCGTTCATGTTGTAGCTCGTTACAAATCATCAATCATCTTGTTATCTAAATCACCATTTTCTAAATCATCGTTCAGCATTTATATTGTTATTCTTCCTGTCAGGCAGCCATTATTTTCAGTTAATTTCCATGAAAAATCAACCTGCAGAGATTTGAAACTATTAAAGCTTAGATTTAAAGATTTTACGTTCTAGATTTTTCTCCTTGTTAACAAACCACATTAGCAGAGCCAACAATACGTCAACATGCACATGGGATTTGTCCACAAAAAGAAAAATATGGACCAGACTTATCAGAACATGATGAAGAAATATTCAAGTTTCTATGCTTTCAGTTCTATGTGTAAATGCGTAGATGTGTTCGCACCTGTGCCTTCTTTCCAGGTAACCATCAGTGTGATCAGCGACACAGCCATCATGAGGATGAAGAGGATGGCCGACGTCGCCGCCAGAGCAGAAAAACCACAACACAGACTTGCGGTGGAAGTATAGTAACAAAAAGAGGGACTTTGGCACTAAAAAGACTGTAACGTTGAAAGATATCTACTTGATTTGACTCATTTGGATGCTGAAGCTTCATATTAGCTTCAGATAAACTTTGAAATACATTTTTGCACAGAAGGAGGACTGTGGATTTCGTCCCCCATCACTTCCATTGTAAGTGCATTATGAAAGGATCTTCTAATGGTCAGTATGAACAGGAGGAATGATTACAGCAAGAAAAATATGTTTCAATGTTCATTTGGGCTCCTGACTGTTGTTTTAACACACACTTGATAGGTTGTGAACCTGTCCTTTAAGCAGCTGTAAAGCCATTATTTGCTGCTCATAAATATGCTTAAAATCAAAGTTGAAATAGTTATGGATCCCTGGTCAATTAGAGATTTTAAACCTGTTGCCATACGTGCATGACATCAGACAGGTCACATGTGTTTTCACCTGACATTGAGTATGTTTACATGCACATTAGTATTCTGGTTTTGATCATATTCAGGCTGTTTACAAAGAACATGAGAAACCTGGTTATTCATCTCCCTCAGCCTCTTATTTCTGCACTGACTGACTCAACAGGTGAGGTAATTGTGAGCGTACAGCAGATAATGATTCACATCAGAGAGTCAAACCTCCACCAAACACTCTGTTGAAACCAGTTAGTTTGACTTTAAAGTGTGTGTTTAGCAGACTGAAGGTAACATCTCAACCAGCAGAGTGTGAAGAGAAAACCAACCAAAACCTTCTCAAACAGTGACGTTCTCTCCTTCTGCAGCCAAGAACATCCAAAGCAAACACTCAACAAACAGTAGCATCATGTGACAGTGTGAGGGTTCATGTGTAGTTTGTGTCCTGCTGAAAGCTCAGATATACAGTCAGTCTGTGGATACAACTAGATGGAACTAATACAGACAACAGAGACATCTAGTGGTGGAACGTGTTCATTTCAGCAGAGTTCAAGCTGCTTTTAGCTCCAATACAAGTCAATTCCATCTGTCATTTGGTTCTTCATCACTTCAGTGATGTCATGTGATGTTTCTGATGTAAGCTGCTCTGTATTTGTTCCTCTGGATCCTCCACTAAGTTCCCCACCTGTCCAATCATTTCTCTACACCAACAGCTGTTTGACACAAGACTTTACACCCAGCAGCTGCTCACAAACACACTCTACACCTGACTTTTATTGATGCTGGAAATATTTATTTGAAGTATATGCGAAGTTACAGACTAGATCAGAGAGAAAGAAAGAAAGAGATCAACGGATATTCTGCTGTTTGTTCGTTCTGGAGAATTACTGCACAGGACGAATCTTCATGCTGATGGCCTTCAGGGAGTAGTTAAAGTCCTTCCACTGGTACCACACCACTCCAATGGCATAGATAGTCTCATCTTCCCCCCAGCGATAAACCCCGTTGGGGTTTGCTGCGTGACAGTTTTTGTACCAGAACGCCCCCAGGAAGAGTTTGGCACAGTTGTTGCTGCTGGAGTCCTGGTCGTTGTCGAAGGTGGAGAACTTCTGTCCGTTGTGAACACGCAGGCCGTCTCCTAAAGAAATACAAGAAAACAACAAGTGTCTGATCACAACACTACTGCTAATGACACCACATTATATTATGTTATATAACTATTAACACTACAAATGTCACTACTTTATACAAATACTTCTAGTAATAATAATAATAATAATAATAATAATAATTTTAATAGTTTAGTTAATATTATTTAATTTAGTTAATAGTTAATAGTTTAATAGTAGTCCTACAAAATGAGAGGGGTTATTTTGGGCAGCTCGGGTTGAGCTGCTTTTTTTTTTTTTTTACAACAAAGAGTTATATTAATAATGGTCATACATTTTCCTAAATGAACTGTTTCATGGTGGCCTGTTTAAGCATTTCCAACAGTTAATGGGCATGAAACTCTCCCAGTTGATCATTTCATCACTGCAAACAAATAACAGCTGCGTTGAAATAAAAAGTCTGGGGGACTGTGTAGGCTACATGGTAAAGCTTCAGTCAACTAAGAGTCCCAAACTGCATTGCCTCAAGAAATCAGTCAAAGCTTCAAATTCTGTTTCCTGTACAGTTTATGGCCAATCGATTTTATTATACATACACACATTATTTTCTTTACATTTAAATATACAGTACAGTATTTTGTTCCTGATTATAACCACCAATCTGCAGTAATATATAATGTTATATTGAATATAGGTTACGTCACGGCTGGCGTCTTCACAAGAGTAATGGTTGCTGAGGATCATGGTTAGGCTAATGTAGCCGCTATCATACAAAACTGACAAGAAACTTGATTTCTCAGAATCAAAGGTGAAATAATTAAAACAGATGGCCATAACCCATCATATTGTTGAGATATCAATGACACTTTTGTGTTTTTGTGTTGAGAAATGTTACACATATCAAAACTGACATTGAGTAAAACATTCATATGCAGCATGTCCTCTCCAGTCCACCCACCAGACTGGTAACATTAAAATAAAGAAACAAAAACAAGGATAAAATCTTGTCATTAATGTTGAGCAATGTAGCCGTTAAAGTTGAAAAAAAAGTGAATAACAAATGACAAAAAACAATACAGTTTCTGTGCTCCTGAGTCCCAAGTGAAAAAAATATGGTGCAGGTATGAAACCTACCGCCAATTGAAATACATTAGTTTGAACGTCTTGCTGACTGTCACAAAGAAAAATGGAAAAATTGTTTCCATGTTCATGAATCGATAGATTCAATTTCATGACTATTTCACAAACTGCTGTGAGACCTTGTTGGCTACTGTAACATGAAGACAAGAATTGCAAAAAGTTGAATGGATATAAACACCTGAAACCTGCTGGGCCTCATTTACATAGTTTACCTTTAAATGTGTTTAGAAAAACCAAAGCTTCCATGTAATTAATAAAACATGAGCAGACCACAGATTTGTTGTTACCGACTTGAAAATCTTTGTGAATCTGTCTTTAGCTGAAGGAATCACACAAATAATCCAATATAAGGACAGAAATCTTCAGTGTCTCCATGTGGAAACTAAACATCAGAAAAACAAAACTACTACCTGCTAACAGTAACTGACCTGCTCCTCCATCAGTGAATCCAGACACATACAGTTTGTATCCGTTGGACTCTGATTCAATGGAGAACGAGGAGTAACGAGCAAACACTTTGTTTCCATTGAAGTCCTCCATGTCGACCAGCAGCTCGGACTTGTTCTGAGTCAGATAGAAGAGATTCTCAAGGCCTGAAAACACACAAACATGAAGTCACATCAGAGTTTGATGTTTGTTTTTATGAACAGTTTCATGAAGTCACATGACTGTTAGTTTGGTTTCATTTCTCACCGAGCCAGTACTCTCCAGCAGCGATACCAAAGCCCTTCTTGTAGTGATCCCAGGGCCTGTAGAAGTTCAGCGAGCCGTCCATCCTCCTCTGGAACACCTGGGAAGGGGGAGGGTTAAACATACAAGGGGCCTGTTTCAGAAAGCAGGTTTAACAAACTCTGAGTCGAACCTGAACTCTGAGCTGATGAACCTGAGATGAAACTCAGAGTTTTCTCTTCCAGAACAGCTGATCACAGTTTGTTCAATCAACTCTGACTATGTTCACTCTGAGTTAAGCTCATGTGTGGTGAATAAAAAAATCCATCATCAATGGAGCTCCGATACTACGAGTCACCATGGCAACAGGTAAATAAAAGGCAGAGCCTCCATTTGAACCCAGTGGACGTAGAAATATTAATGCATGTGTATGTGGACGATGTACATTTATCTTTAATAAAAGAGCCTGAGTCAGAGCAGGAAAAGTGTCAATAAAGTTTTATTCAGTGTCGTCCATTAATTCATCATTTATTAGACTTACATTTCCTTAATGATGATAAAGTGGAATCTGACTGTGTATCAGGCTGCAGCTACATTACATTTTAAATATATTTATTCAGTTTTAATCTGACGGACAAAACACAGGAAGCAGCAACTGAAGATGAAAAATATAGTTAAAGGTTTAAAACATATATAGATCAAAGACATAGAGACATGACTGTAGCTCACTGTCTGATCAGTAATAATAATATATTATTTATTTATAATAATGTGTTAATTTAAACATTGTCACTGAAATGCCGTTAAAACATGTTCAGACTTTGCTCCTTATTTAAAAATCTCACTTTCAAACTACATTCTGCAGCTGCACCAGGATCCTGCTCACTCAGAAATATTAACATATAATCTCAAATATTACGGGAATGATGTTCCATCAGTGGACCAATCACATCATGACTGATAGAGATAATTATTCATTGATCCTACGTGTCTAAAGCTTCATACCCATTGCTTAAATTTAAACTGAGATTACACATTATGTGCAATAAAGATTTCAGGTCAGGAGCTGCTCTAACAAACTGACAGAGTCTCAGAGTTATAACAGAAGGGCACAGAGGTTTGATTCTGAGCTGAGGATGAATTCATGCTGTGTAACATTTGACTGTGAGAGAAAAAACCAGGATTTAGATTCTAATAGATAGTAAACCTCCACTAATGAATGAGCTTTGATACGACTGAATGAAGACATGAATCAGCGTGTCTGGCTCTGTAAGAGGGAGGAGACTGAGAGAAACTAAGGGTTTGTTGAAGGAAACCTGCCAGTGAGCAGGTTAGCTTCACAGAGTCAGTTGCTGTAGTAATTGACCCCAAGCTTAAGTTAACTCTCTTTCTGGAACTGAAAACCCAGAGTTTTCCTCATCTCAGGATGAACAACTTCAGAGTTTTCACTAAACCCGCTTGCTGAAACAGGCCCCAGATCTATGACGGCTCATGTTTACAGACAACAAGGTGAATTTTATAAAGGTCCAACAGGAAGTGTTCATACTGAAAATCACTCAGTTGTGACTTGATGACTTCAGTTCAAAAACTCACCGTCCACCGTCCTCCATCTGAGTCCATGTCACAGTACACCTACACACAAACACACTCATTAGTAAATATATTCCTTTAGCTAAAACTACATCCAACCAGTAACATGACTATCTCCACTTATATCTGCTGGTTTAGTAGAATCAACCTGAACTGTCTTCACATGGTGACTCATCTATGAACCAACATCTTCTAACTGAGCCCCAGAGAGGATGAAGTGTACCTGGACAGCAGACGTGACTCCGATAGGATAGATGGTGTACACTCCACTGGATTGGCTGTTGTTATGGTGATAGATGTCACTGCAGTCCAGCGGGAGAAAGAAGCAGGAGGTCAACACTGGAGCCAGCAGGAGGAGAACCACTGAAACCAGCTGCAACAGAAACACAGCAGCAGACACAGAACAGAGGCTGTTAAAGGACGATTTCACAATTTATCAAGTGTCTTTAAACAATGGTCAGGTGTCCATATGAACAGTGAAAGAGGTTTTCCTCGCTGTAATCATTCCTCCTGTTAATACTGGCTTTTAAAAGATCCCCAGGGTGTCCACATAGTTATTTAGTGCAAAATGCACTTAAAAGTTGATGTGAAGCTTATATTCAGCTTCAGCAGTCTGAGTTAGTCATATCAAGTGGATATCTGACACATTTACAGTCTTTTTAGCATCAAATTCCCTCTTTGTGTTTCCTCGGACAGTGTTTCCCTGTTGAGCTGCGGTGGAAGTATAGTAACAAAAAGAGGGACTTTGGCACTAAAAAGACTAACGTTGAAAGATATCTACTTGATTTGACTCATTCAGACGCTGAAGCTTCATATTAGCTTCAGATAAACTTTTAAATACATTTTTGTACAGAAGGAGGACTGTGGATTTTGTCCCCCATCACTTCCATTGTAAGGTCATTATGAAGGGATCTTCTAATGGTCAGTATGAACAGGAGGAATGATTACAGCAAGAAAAACAGGTTTCAATGTTCATTTGGGCTCCTGACTGTTGTTTTAACACAGACCTGAAAAGTTGTGAACCCGTCCTTCAACATACTGAAACTACTGATCAATATTTATTCAGTATAAAGTCACAAACTTACCTTCATCTTCAGAGTTCAGCTGAGGTGATCTGATGAAAATCTTAACGTCAATCAGTCTGGATGCTCTGATGTTTCTGAGCTGTATTTATATCCTAGAGATTCTTTCAGTGGGTCTGCCTAAACCTAACCAGCCTCACCATGTAGTAGGCGTGTCTGTAGTACTGTAGGAGTGTCATGTAGTAGGTCTATTGTACGTCTTACTTAGACTACTTGATTTTTCTGGTTATGTGGGTGGAGACAAAAGCAATAGATCTCAGGCTGGCAGACTAAGACTACTTTGCAGATCACTGATAATACTAATATAACTTAACTTTTAACTATAAAGAATGAAATAAGTAATGAAATGAATTAAAGACTTTGTTGCATTTGAACCCTTTTTAACATGATGAGTTTTTACTGTTTTTAAACAGTTTTCAAACACCTTATGAATTGTTTCTCATGACCGTATGATCTTTTTAACCTTATCACAGCAGTTTTATCTTATTACAGACCATGAATTTAATGTCTTTTTAAACTTGTAACAGACCATTAGTGTATCATACTTTTAACTTGTCACAGGAGCAGTTTTTGTTTTGGGACGTTTATCGTAAATTATCTTTGCTCTTATTAAGTTTAACTTTGCATGGATTTTAATGTATAAATCTAGATTTTTTCCTTGTAAACAAACCACATTAGCAGAGCCAATAGAACATCAACATGCACATGAGATTTGTTAAGAAGAAGAAAAATATAGACCAGACTTATCCTTCAATGATAAAGGAATATACAAGTTTTTTATTTATACTGTATTACCGCTTCTATGTGTAAATGCATAGACAGTGCTGGAAGAAGTATTCAGTATACAGCAATGTAAAAATGCTCCATTACAAGTAAAAGTCCTGCATGAAAAATCCTACAACAGTAAAAGTACATAAGTATTATGAGCTTGATGTAGTTAAAGTATTGCAGTAAAAGTAGTGGTTTGGTCCCTCTGACTGATATATTATTATATATGACATCATTAGATTATTAATAGTGAAGCATCAGTGTTAGAGCAGCATGTTACTGTTGTAGCTGCTGGAGGTGGAGCTAGTTTACACTACTTTATATACAGTTAGCTAGTTTAGTCCAGTGCAGAGTCAGTTCATGTGCCAACAGAAGAACAAGAGCTGAACATTAACCTCAGAAGAACTGAACCTCACAGGTTCTTAAAGGCCCAACATGTGTACATTTTGATCCACAATAGACATCCACAGTTTCTTTTTTATAAATTAAAAGACAAAACAAAACAAAAACAAACTGCAACAACCACAGAAATCAACAAATACTAAAAAACACATTCAGGAAACAAACAGCGAAAACAAAATCAAACCTTTAAAGACACAAATACACAAACATTTCATTTATCAGCAGGCAACAACATATTTAGAAGTAAACCTAAATTCTAATTCTCATATTCAAAGTAATGGTATTATTATGTGAAGCAAATGTATTAATAATGAAGTCTCTGATCGTTCAAGATGTTTTTTAGTAACACTACTTCTGTCTGAAAACATCCTTCCAACATAAAGTAACGTTTGAGGAACAATCTGAAGTGATTTATGTTCAAGGAATCCCCCCACGCAGACTCAACAATAAACATTTTTCATATTTCCTTAAATATTAAAGTTAATAATATAAGTGTTTATTTCTGTGACATCACCTGTACAACAGATAAAATTCAGAAAAATTCTGTCAGAATCATTTGAAAACACATCTTGTACTTCAAAGGGTGTAGATCTGGTTTCAACTTTGTCATACTGTCAAAATCAACAGGTGTGTATGTGTTCACTCAAGTTAAAAAGTTCAAATGTAAAGTCCCTTACTCCTGTGCCAAAGTCCTCAAAGATTACCTGCCTCATTGACTTCAGACCAGTTGCCCTAACATCTGTAGCCATGAAAGTACTCAGATCCATGCTGATGGTCTTCAAGGAGTAGTTAAAGCCCTTCCAGTGGGACCACACCACTCCTACACCATGTATAGTGTCATCAGCCCCCCAGTGATAAACCTTGCTGGGGTTTGCATAGTGACAGTCCTTGTACCAGAACGCCACCAGGTAGAGTCTGGCACAGTTTATGTTTGTGGAGGAGTTCCGGTCTTTGTCAAAGGAGGAGAACTTCTGGAGAACTCAGGGAGTCTCCTACAGAAACACAAGAAAACAACATCATCTGTGGCCATGAAAGCATTTGAGCGCATCATTCTGTCATACTTGAGATCCTGCACCTCCCCACTGATGGACCCATCAGTTTGCTTTGCAAGCCAACCGGTCTGTTTAAGATGCAGTAAGCATAGCACTCCACCCCGCCCTGCAACGCCTCGAGTCACCAAACACCTACATACACATCCTGTTCATAGACTTCAGTTCCGCCTTCAATTCCATCAACCTACTCAAACTCTTTACCAAACTTTTGGACATGAACATTGATGCCATATGCCACTGGATTCAAAGCCTCCTGTGTAACAGGCCACAGAGGGTAAAGGTTAATAACCTAACCTCACATCCTCTCAACCTCAGCACTGGAGCTCCTCAGGGCTGTGTTTTCTCCCCCTGGGTATTCTCACTGTACACCCAACCAAGTCTCACAGCAATTCGTGAAATAGTCATGAAACTTAATCTCTCTATTTGTGTACGTGGACACGGTTTTTCCTTTTTTTCATAACAGTCAGCATGATTTTCAAACTAATGTATTTCAACTGAAAGTAGGTTTTGCGCGTGCAGTATGTTTTTTTCTGTCAGTCAGGACGCACTTTTAACCACACGCCATAAGACAAAAATGTCTTAACTAGATGTCTATCTTATAGTGCTGTAGCTAAATTTAAGGAAGCAATTCAATTGAATTCAATGCCATGTCTCAATACTACAGAGGACTCTTACACTAATTTTAGTCCCTCCCAAACTGAATCTCTCTTAATCTGGCAAGATAGTCTTAAAACATATAGGAAGGCCCTCTGAAATACCAGAGCTTATACTCATCATTAATAGAAGAGAATAAAAACAGCAGGTTCCATTTCAGCACTTTGGCTGACAAAGAGTCATAACTCTATTGATCCATGTATTCCTATAGCTCTCAGTAGTAACGACTTTATGAGCTTCTTTAATGATAAAATTCTAACTATTAGAGACAAAATTCACCACCTCCTGCCCTCAACAGGCACCGTTCTCTCCCCAAACACAGGCACCTTAGAAACAGCTGTAAATCCTGACATATATTTGGACTGTTTCTTCTCCAGTCAACTTTTCTGAACTTACTTCAATGATTTTTTCATCTAAACCATCAACCTGTCTATTAGACCCCATCCCAACTAGGCTGCTTAAGGAAGTCTTACCCTTAGTGAGCACTTCTTCACTACATATGATCAATCTGTCTTTAGTAACAGGCTATGTACCACAGTCCTTTAAAGTAGCTGTAATTAAACCTCTTCTTAAGAAGTCTACTCTCAATTCAGGCATTTCAGCCAATTATAGACCTATATCTAACCTTCCCTTTCTCTCTAAGATTCTTGAGAAAGCAGTCTCTAATCAGTTATGTGACTTTCTACATAACAATAGTTTATTTGATGATTTTCAGTCAGGATTTAGAGCGCATCATAACACAGACACAGCTGTGGTGAAAGTCACAATGATCTCCAAAATGCATCGGACAAAGGATTTGTCTCTATACTTGTCTTGTTAGATCTTAGTGCCGCATTCGACACAATTGACCATCAAATCCTTTTGCAGAGACTGGAACATTTAATTGGTATTAAGCTGGTTTAAATTCTATTTATTAGATTGATTTCAGATTGTACATGTTAATGATGAATCCTCCATGCACGCAAAAGTTAGACACGGAGTTCCACAAGGTTCTATGTTTGTACCAATACTATTCACCTTGTGTATGTTTCCTTTACGTAATATTATTAGGTAACAGTCCATCAATTTTCATTGCTATGCAGATGACATGCAATTATATTTCTCAATGAATCCAGATGAAACCAGTCAGTTAACTAAACTCCAAGCATGCCTTGAGGACATAAAGACCTGGATGACCTGCAATTTCTGCTACAAAATTCAGATAAAACTGAAGTTATTGTGCTTGGCCCTAAACACCTTAGAAACACTTTATCTAATGATATAGCTACTCTGGATGGCATTACCCTGGCCTCCAGCTCCACCGTAAGGAATCTGGGAGTAATCTTTGATCAGGATATGTCCTTTAACTCCCACATAAAACAAATTTCAAGGACTGCCTTTTTTCACTTACGTAATATTGCAAAAATCAGGCACATCCTGTTTCAAAAAGATTGGGGGAAAAATAGTCCATGCATTTGTTACTTCTGGGCTGGATTATTGTAATTCCTTATTATCAGGCTGCTCTAACAAGTCTCTAAAGACTCTCCAGCTGGTCCAGAATGCAGCTGCACCTGTACTGACAAAAACTAGAAAAAGAGATCATATTTTTATTTATTTAGCTTCACTGTATTGGCTTCCTGTAAAATCTAGAATAGAATTTAAAATCCCTCTCCTCACCTACAAAGCTCTTAATGGTCAGGCATCGTCATATCTTAAAGAGCTCATAGTACCCTATTATCCCACTAGAACACTGCGCTCCCAGAATGCAGCTTACTGGTGGTTCATAGAGTCTCCAAAAGTAGAATGGGAGGCAGAGCCTTCAGCTATCAGGTTCCTCTCCTGTGGAACCATCTTCCAGATTCGGTCTAGGGGGCACACACCCTCTCTATGTTTAAGAGTAGGCTTAAAAGGCCTTATATAGGTCTAGACTGCCGGGGGACTTCCCATGATGCACTGAGCTCCTCTCTCCTCCTCCTCCTCTCCATTTGAATGCATTCATGTACCAAGAATGCATATTATTAACTTGACCTTCCCCAGAGTTTTTGTGCTTTCTCATCTCACAGGATAGGGGACATGGACCCCTGCATTGGCTCCCTGTAAAATCCAGAAACCAGGTTCTTGAAGTGGAAAACTAACACTGAGCACATCATTGCAAAAGTTCAACAATGACTTTACTTCCTTTAACAGCTTAAAAAATACCAGATGAATCATAAACTTCTCTTTCTCTTCTACTCAGCCATCATGGAGTCCATCATAACATCCTGTATTACAGTACAGTAAGTGTTTTAACTAATTATGTCCCTAAAGTTAATAATGTAAGTGTTTGTGTCTGTGACATCACCTGTACAACAGATAAAATTCTGTCAGTCATTTGAAAACACATCCTGTACTTCAAAGGGTGTAGGTCTGGTTTCAACTTTGGCAGGAACATTTTTTGTTGTACTGTCAAAATCAACAGGTGTGTATGTGTACACACAGATTAAAAAGTGCAAATGTACAGTCCCTTACTCCTGTGCCAAAGTCCTCAAAGATTACCTGCCTCAATGGCTTCAGACCAGTTGTCCTAACATCTGTGGCCATGAAAGCGTTTGAGCGCATCATTCTGTCATACTTGAAATCCTGCACCTCCCCACTGATGGACCCATCAGTTTGCTTTGCAAGCCAACCGATCTGTTGAAGATGCAGTAAGCATAGCACTCCACCCCGCCCTGCAACGCCTGGAATCACCAAACACCTACACACACATCCTGTTCATAGACTTCAGTTCCGCCTTAAATTCCATCAACCCAGTCAGTCTTTACCAAACTTTTGGACATGAACATTGACCTGGCCATATGTCACTGGACTGGGAGCTTCCTGTGGAACAGGCCACAAAAAGTGAAGGTTAATATCCTAACCTGACACCCTCTTACTCTCTGCACTGGAGCTCCTCAGGGCTGTGTTCTCTCTCCCTGGTTATTCTCACTGTACACCACCCACTTTACGTCCAAGGACAGTTCTGTGAAAACAAATATGCAGACATCGCTGTAGGCCTCATCTCAGATGATGAATCGCAGTACCGCATTAAGGGGGCCGAAGCTGTCACTTGGTGCACAAACAATAACCTCCTGCTTAACACAGCCAAAACCCAGGAAATCATTATTGAGTTCTGATGTATGCCAAATCCAAAATTACCCTTAAAAATAAATGGAGACCCCATCACCACCACTGACTCTGTTAAATTCCTTGGAATTTACATTAGCAATAACCTGAAATACAAAACCAAGACTGAGCACATCATTGCAAAAGCTCAACAATGACTTTACTTCCTTAAACAGCTTAAAAAATATCAAGCACCAATTTCGCGTTCTGTTCTACTCAGCCATCATTGAGTCCACCATTACATCCTCTATTACACTACGGTACGGCAGCACAGACAGTCAGACACGGAAAACACTACAGTGGATTGTCAACAAGGCATCCAAAATCATAGTCAACACAAGTATTCAGATCCTTTACCTCAGTAAAAGTATTGTACCAATACAGCAATGTAAAAATGCCCCATTACAAGTAAAAGTCCTGTGTGAAAAATCCCACCACAGTAAAAGTACAGTATTATCAGCTTGATGTAGTTAAAGTATTGCAGTAAAAGTATGTTAGAAGTTTAGAGGGAAAAATCACTATTTGGTGGAGCCATTAACAACTCATAAACATCTGAAATGTGACCCCGACCACAAAAAGCCAAAAAGGTTGGAAACCACTGGTTTCATCTTTAACAATGTGTTGTATTTTAAAAGCTTGTTATATTATCCATTGTGTCAAATCTTCATCTGAAAAGTAACTAAAGCTGTCAAATAAATGTAGTGGAGTAGAAAGTACAATATTTCCCTCTGAAATGTAGAAAGTAGCATCACATGGAAATACTCAAGTACAAGTACTTCAAAATTGTACTTAAGTACAGTACTTTCGTAAATATAGTTACTTTTTACTGGGTGACAGTGTGAGGGTTCATGTGTAGTTTGTGTCCTGCTGAAAGCTCAGATATACAGTCAGTCTGTGGATACAACTAGATGGAACTAATACAGACAACAGAGACATCTAGTGGTGGAACGTGTTCATTTCAGCAGAGTTCAAGCTGCTTTTAGCTCCAATACGAGTCAACTCCATCTGTCATTTGGTTCTTCATCACTTCAGTGATGTCATGTGATGTTTCTGATGTAAGCTGCTCTGTATTTGTTCCTCTGGATCCTCCGCTAAGTTCCCCACCTGTCCAATCATTTCTCTACACCAACAGCTGTTTGACACAAGACTTTACACCCAGCAGCTGCTCACAAACACACTCTACATCTGACTTTTATTGATGCTGGAAATATTTGTTTGAAGTATATGTGAGGTTACAGACTAGATCAGAGAGAAATAAAGAAAGAGATCAACAGATATTCTGCTGTTTGTTCATTCTGGAGAATTACTGCACAGGACGAATCTTTATGCTGATGGTCTTCACAGAGTAGTCAGCGCCCTTACAAGTCTATTACTCCACTACTACACATGAGAGAGTGCCATCAGCCCCCCAGTGATAAACCCTGTTCGGTTTTGTTTGGTGTGAGTGAGGGAGGGTTAACTCGATAAACACACAAGATCTCTGACAGCTCATGATTTATTGTGAAGGTCAAACAGGAAGTGCTTATATTGAAAACCACTCGGTTCTTCCGTCCTCAGACTAAGTCCATGTCACAGTACACCTACACACAAACACACTCATTAGTCAATATGATCCTTTAGCTAAACTATATTCAATCAATCAGCAGCCGTGACGTCTTGAGGCTGAACAACCTTGAAGTGCTGCCGACAGCTGCAAGATGCTCCAACTGACTCCCATTCAAAAGGCCTCAACTTCTCTCTAGAAATACTAAGTCAATCATTGTTTTCAGCAAGTCATTATGGTCTCCAAGGCTGTCTCTTGTTATATATGGACTATACATGTGCATCAGAGCCCGCGACTGCTAGGGGGCCCCATTGCACCAATGTATTTTTTTTCTCCAAAAATATAAATTGACATTTTTGGTAACTGTTACTCTGTATTGAAATAAGTCCCATAAATTATCTTATTATTTAGTAGCCAGAATGGCAGAAGTAATACAACATATTAGAAGTAATACAACATATCCACACACATTAATACTGCATAAAATACAAAATTATGAACCCTAGATCCCCAAAAAACAACAACACCAAAAAACAAGGTATGAATTGAACCATAAATAGTTGTATATATGAATCCTAACCATAGCCATCCCTAGTTGTAGAGACTAACTAACATGTGCAGTTCTCTCATGACATGGCTTGCCATTGTAACCTTTTCTCTCGTGTTTTAAGTGCTTCTTTCATGGTGACTGACTTGTGACTTAACTGACTTTTCTTGCTTGACATTTAGCATTGACTTGACTTGGCTTACTTGAGTCTAAGTCACAGTGATTTAAGACTTGCTTGAGCCTTGAGGTTAAGACTTGAGACTTGCTTGTGACTTGCACATGTGTAACTTACTCCCACTTCTGATATTTGTGAACATGAACTACTTTCTCCCAAAGCCACAAACCAGAGACGTAAGACTCAAATTTGTGATGCCATCCGGAATAAAGTCTGGAGTTGCTTCATATACAATGAATGTGAAACTAATTTTGTAGTATTTTTTTAATACCCAAATAAGCTTTATTCTATAATAAACTTTCATATCTGAAACATAAAATGTACCTGTATACTAGGCTTGGGCAATGTCTACAGAATTCCTTTGTAAAGCAAGCAGTAAAGGGTAATTTTGTGATATATTCTGGTTATTAAATATCTTGAAATCTATTACAACACATTGTAATAAGTAGTCAATAAATATATAAATATGAATAAGTGTGAGGGGAGAACAGTTAGCCAAGTGGCCTCAATTGCACATGCCCATTACTAACAGTATGATAAGCAGTAAAGTGCTCAATAAGTGCAGCAGTTGTCGGTAAAGTGCAGCACTTAAGTTATGAGATACAGCGGTCAAAACTAGTACCAGTGTCGTAGTACTCGAGTTCAGGACTTGGACTCGAGTCTGACTCAAGTCTGATTTTCAGGACTCGTGACTTGTCTTGGACTTGCGCACTGATGACTTGGACTCAGCGATGATGACTTGGACTCGGACTTGGACTCATGCATTGACTGCATTCAGACTCAGAAGTTGAAATTGATAAAGAAGTAATATATATCCTATTTTTTGCTGGTCAAATTTTCACATAGCCACACTATGGTTCACGTCACGCACACAGTAGCTGCAGCTCAGACATTGTAGCCACACACACAACATGCACGTCGCGCACACAGCGCACAGAAAGCCACAGCCACACACATACACACACACACACACACACACACACACACACACCATGCAGTCGCGCACACAGTGCAAAGACACTACAGCCACACACACACATCATCATTGGTATGGAAGTTCTTTAGCGTGAGTGAAGAAGACACAAAGCTCGCAATTTGTAATACCTTTAAGTCCAAAAAAAAGACACTTATTTAATTCTTATAAAGAAAATCAGAATCACCAAAAATCCAAGAAAATTGTAATTGGTGCATCATTAATATTAACATGAAATCACAGCTGTGTCATTTTTGTTTAATGTGTCATTTTTTATTTGTATGTCAGCTCTTTGACCGTTCCAGAGTGGAACACTGGAGCCCATCTTGGAACTCAACTCAGGCTGAACTTTAATGACTCAGACTCGGACTCAGGTAATGAGGACTCAACTCAGACTCAACTCAGACTCTTCTTTGGTGACGCGGACACTAGGGACTCGAGACTCGACTCGGACTCGAGACTTAATGACTCAACTACAACACTGACTAGTACTAGTATGGTACAGCATTTCAGTGTGGTGCAGAGGTTGTCAGTCTCACAGCTGCTGGGAAGAAGCTGTTCTTTAGTCTGGTGGTTCTGGCATTGATGCTGTGCAACCTCCTGCCTGAGGGGAGGGGGCAAATAGTGCATTTGCAGGGTGGGTGGAGTCCTTCATGATACAAGTCTTATTCCTGCACTTGCTGATGTAAATGTCACTGATAGTGGGTAGGCTGCTGTCAATGATCTTCTGTGCAGACTTCACTACCCGCTGTAGTGCCTTTCTGTCTGCAGCAGAGCAGTTGCCGGACAACATGGTGATGCATTTCCTGCATCACCTCAACAGCTGCTCCTCTGATGTAGAGGGAAGGGGCAGTGTTGCCACTCTTCCTGAAGTCCACAATCATCTCCTTAGTTTTCTTCACGTTGATGCAGAGGTTGTTTGCTCTGCACCAAGCCTCCAGTTGTTCCACCTCCTGCCTGTACTCTGACTAATCATTGTGAGTGATGAGTTCCACCACTGCTGTGTCATCTGCAAACTT
The DNA here is from genome assembly GCF_914725855.1 of Thunnus albacares. Taxonomy (NCBI): domain Eukaryota; kingdom Metazoa; phylum Chordata; class Actinopteri; order Scombriformes; family Scombridae; genus Thunnus; species Thunnus albacares. The sequence goes on along the minus strand of NC_058125.1, from coordinate 27,224,092 downwards.
CACAATATGATGACTTGGATTCTTGGCTGAGCAGTCATAGGTCAGTAGGGTGTACAGCAGGGGGCTCAGGATGCATCCCTGGGGGGAACTGACTGGGGCCTGTTTTTTAAAAAGTCCAGTACCCAATTGCATAAGGATGAGCTCAGTCCAAGTAATGACAGTTTGATTACCAGAGTCTGTGGGATAATGGTATTGGAGGCAGAGCTAAAATCCAAGAAGAGGAGCCTGATGTAAGAGTCCTTGCTCTCCAAGTGAGTGAGGGACAGGTGAACAACAGATGAGATGGCGTCAGCAGTGGAGTGGTACTGATGGGGATCCACTATGACGTTGATGGTGTCTTTTATGTGGGCCATGACCAGCCGTTCGAAGCACTTCATGATGATCGGAGTAAGTGCTACGGGGCGATAATCATTCAGGCATGACACTGTTGAGCTCTTTGGTACAGGGATAATGGTGGCAGTCTCGAGGCATGTTGGTGCAGTTGCCTGGGAGACAGAGGTGTTGAAGATGTCCATCGTCACCTCTGAAAGCTGGTGTGTGCAGTCCCTAAGGATCCAGTCTGTGATGTTGTCTGGGCCTGCAGCCTTGCGGGGGTTAACTTTCTGCAGGGTCCTCCTCACATCTGTTGTGGGGTGGGGTGAGCCTCGTGCTAGGAGAGGTATTGGAATCCTGGAAACGAGCGTAAAAGGTGTTAAGGGCATCGGCAAAAGATGGGTCCCTGGGGCATTCTGCATCCCTTTTGTTGTAGTCAGTGATGCTCTGCATGTCCCCCGTCTGTTTGTGTACATGTAATCAAGTGTGTTGTTTCCTCAGGTTGCAATGGTGACGTGCTGGTGAAACTTTGGTAGAATATCTGTCAAGTTGACGTGGTTGAAATCACCCGCAATCACAAAAAATGCCTCCGGTGCATGTTTTGGAGTGAGCAGATGTCGTGAAACTCTCTGAGCGCATCACTAGCATCAGCACTCAGGAGGATGTAAACAGCAAAGATAAACACAAACTCACCTTCATCATCAGAGTTCTGCTGAGATGATCTGATGAAAATGTTTATGTCAGTCAGTCTGGATGCCGTGATGTGTCTGAGCTGTATTTACATCCCAAAGATTAATAAATAACTATACAGCTGCTGCTTCACACTGATAAAACTATTTGCTGAACAAATGGAAACATAATGTTCTTGAGTGTGTGTGTCTCTGTTTACATGACTTTGTTGGGACCAAAACCTGACATCCGCCAACATTTCAGGGACTCTTTAAGTGTTTACTTTGGAGTTTAATATTTCTTTTTAGGGTTAAGCTTAGCATCAGGCAAGAGGTCAGATCGGGCTGAAAGTAGTCCACTAGTTCAGCTACCTGGGTGGTGTCATCTCCTCTGACGAGATGGACAGCAGACTAGCTGAGACAAACAGCATGTACAGCAGGCTTTACAGACACATCTGGGACAAAAGCCACCTAAAGAAGCAGACAAAAGTCAGTTTGTACCACACAGTCGTGCTGACCATCTTCCTGTAATGCACCAAGTCGGAGGTCCTGTATTGCCATCTCCTGAACCTGCTTGAACGTTTCTATCAGTGCTGCGTCCACTCCATCCTGTACGATGAACAGGGCGGCTGTGGTTTAAGAGGAAGAGCGGGTCACCCACTAACTGGAAGATCGGTGGTTCGATTCCCGGCTCCTCCGGTTCACATGTCCAAATATCCTTGGGCAAGATACTGAGCCCCAAATTGCTCTGGAAAGCTGTGCAATATGTGTGTGAATGATTAGAAAAATTCCTCCTGATGAGCAGGCACCATGCTACGTAAACAAACTATAGTAGCAGGATTTCACTTCTTTTTCTCCTTCTTTACTCCAAATGTCAACTTCTCAAATCCATCCGTATATGTTGGAGCTGAATCTGACCTGATATATGAGAGTGGACAATGAGAACAACACATGGAAACACCTTAGCAACAACCTTAGCAACTAAAGCTACATAACAGACTCCGGTTTATGAGCATATGGGATGAGCTGACGTCAGCTCGTCAGCAAGCTAGAAGAAACATTGCAAATGAAATATTCAGAGCAGTTGAAGCCCTGACTTTTGACTTGCAGGCAGCATAACATACGTTCACCCCAAGTTTCTGAACTTTGACCATGTTTAACATCCGACATCAGAGCAGGGTATAAATAACAGAAAACCACAAAAAGCAGAATATGTCCCCTTCAATGTAGCTTCATGCTGCCCCACCGCCGTGTCCACTGTCCTTTTCATTTATTGTTGGTCATTTTCTGGTGAACTGTAGTGACTAGGTGGTGCATTTCATACATGCTATGATGTTTTTCCATATATGATGAGATGCTAATGCACTTTGTTTTATTGTAATAAGATGTTCTTTAATTTTATTATATCATAGAACAGCACCACCATCATATCACATTTTGTCTTTACCCATTCCCCCTTTTTGAAAAATGTAATACAGTAATGTTTACTCTAAATTTTAACTGACACACCTTGTACTTTTATTTAACTATATTTTCACACAAGTTTATAGTACTTTTACTTGAGTAAAATATTCTAGCACTCTTTCCACCCCTGATAATGATGTACATGAATCATGTGACTTAAACATCACTGAAGAGCTGAAAACATCAGATCTGTGTGGAGTGATGAGGAGACTGTAACCTTCCTCACATCAATACATGAAACAAACAGAAATGTCATATTTCCATCATGTTTTCCACATGGTTTTCCATCGTTTGAGCTTTGACTGTTGCTCTTTTAATGACGTCATCTCCTTGTGTTGTCTTCTTCTGCAACAGTTTAATGGCATCGACTGGAGAATTAGTGCCACCTGCTGTTTATCTTGTTACATTTGGATAAACGTAAAGTCAAGAGGAAGTCTTTAATCCAAGTATGCAAACATGATTCACTGGATCAAAGAACACAAAATGTCAGTGATGCAGCTGCTGCTTCACACTGATAAGACCAATTCTACATGTCTAAATATCTGTTTGTGTGTATGTTTGTGTGTGTGTGCGTATTGAACTCTGCAGGATCAAAGTGTTTTAATTTCAGCTTTCTTCAGTTATTAAGTTTCTCTTCATTTTACATGCTTCTATTTTGTTGAATCATATACTTTGATAATCAGAGAACAGTTTTTAAAGTTTTTAATGTTTATGGGATGTTTTAGCAGTGACACCAGCATTTCCACAGCTACAGCAGTGACACAGGTCACTTCAGGTTGTCCTGTTAATAGTTTTTGGCTGTTTGTTTTCACAGCTGGAAGGTTCCCGTTAAAGTCAGTTATCCTTTAAAAAAGGTCAGTTTATTCAGGCCTTAATCAGAATCACCCATACCCCTACATTTAATGTTATAATTCATTATGATTATAAATCAGAAGCTGTGTTTGGTTCCGTTCATGCTCGGCAGTTTTTCATTAACAGTCATTCAGTGTATTTACATCCTGTAATTATCTCTAATAGTTTTTATTGTTCTGCTGTTTTTTGAAATCTTTCACACACATTCAGGGATTGACAGTAAACATGTGATCCAGAGTTACTGTTTGTAATTTGATCTGATTGATATCGGCACCATTGTTTACTGTTCACTCTCCTACAGCTGCATCACAGCTGGATTAGCTTCCTGCAAATGCTAACATTTCCTGCTGCAGCTTAATATTAAAAACAGGAAACATATTGTGTTAATCACAGAGGTTAAATCTTCATAAATCATAAATGTGTCATTTAGCTGATGTTGTGTCAGTGGATGAGTTGTAGTGGAGCGCCGGGATGAAAATATAATTAGTATCTCCCTCTCTGCACAGAGATGCATTTATTCGGAGTCACCATATTTGAATACCAACCTTTTTTAAAATTTTGGTTAAATGAGTTGGATGCAATCAAGCTGGAAATTAGTGTTATGCATTGTTACTTTTGCCCCTTTCTGCCGGGACGAAAGAAACACAGATGCAGGACAAAAGTAACGGTTGGATAAATTGACCACAAAACAAATAAGCACTTATTATTTCTGGCATATAACGCTCATTCATGCTTCAGTTAGTCCTCCAAGCAAATTACCATATTTCTCTCAAATCAATTCATGTTAAATGTTGCAATTGTATGAAACTGGTCCAATGCGTCAAACTCATCTTAGTGCATAATCACCATTTTCTCTTATGAATGACATTGGGTTGGAATTTAAGATGTTTAAACTGTTACAAATCCTTACCCATCATGTGCACTCCATCTCCAAATCATACGTGTTCCTGTCTTTTTCAGGACAGTCGAATAATCAATTCTAGGCTTCACTCAAGCCAAGTTATTCCAGAGAACCGTTTTTTTCCCCCCAGTACACACAAGGTAATCAATTCAGTCACTTGTTTAGAACATCAGCCTACATTAAAAAGAATACAATGTCGCCTTGAACAATGGATGATGAACAAACATTTATTCACTGTTTTTTGTGTGTTTGTTGTTTTGTTTTCAGGTCACATCTGGACTCGTTGGTCTTCCTCACACTAACCCTGGGCATTTCCTGCAGACATAAAGAACAAATAAATAAATCTTTAATAATAGCAGGACAAAAGTAACACCATGTTACTTTTGTCCCTTCCCCGTGTCCGTCAACTTCACCCTGACTATCACCAAAGGTAGGCTCATATGATAAATTAAACCTTCACTGATACTTATGGATAGTTCTAACAGATGATATACATTTAACAAATAAACAGAAAACACTTCCAATATGTATTTTTTACTTGAAAAATAAGTTTTTCTACTGTAACTCTGACAAAACTGATGAGATCGGGCTGATTTTTCGACTGCAGACTCAACAGTGGGGTGTACCTCACATGGACTTCACAACGACATGTCCCTGACTTCTGTGTTACAACAGAAAAGGTCCGTGTCCGTGATACTTTCGTCCCGGCTCTCGCCTAAATATGTCAGAGAGTGATGAATGAAGAAGCCACAGTGAGTTGTTAGATGCATGTCTCCACCTCCTCAGCAACACTACTGACATCACATCCATGTTGCCACTATGACTAACTGACTTCTTTATTAAAACATCTGTAAACACAAACACCAGCTGCTCAAACAGTGTTTAATGTTGTGTTAAACACACTTGCTGTTACCACAGTAACCACAGGTGTTGCCAAATTAACCTGGATTGAAATCTGAAGGATTACAATTTTATAATAATTCCTGAACATTTTTACAATCTTTGATTAACTTTGTAATGTACATAAAACAAAAATAATTGGCATTTTAGACTACAAAACTTTGAATGTTCTGGCTAACTAAAGTCTTAAGTTGTTAATTGTGATGTATCTGCATATATTTTTTTACTTAATTATAAATCTCAATATCCATTATGATATAAAGATGTTAATATTACTCACTTACAGGAACTCCAGTGATGGTGATTCAGTATTAAGCCTGCGTTGAATAATATTTCTGACATTAAAAAAGCAGCACTTCCCAAAGATCACCAAAACCCAAGAACTGTTAAAAGGATCGTTGGAGCCAAAATTATGAATTTGCTAATAACTTGTATTTTGATGAATTATGCATAAATATAATTAAATATGAGGAGTGGGAATAGACTCATTATAAAGTGTTGGAGCTGTGTTAATGAATTGTTGTTGGAACGTGGAGTGTAGACACTCTCCTTTAACAATCAGTTGATTGAGGCAGCAATTGTAGTAACTGTATCAGCCTGTAAATAAGAGTTGAGCTGTCATTAAGTCAAGGTTCTGTAGAGAGGAAATGGTGTCGGAGCAAGAGTTGTACAGTGAAATTGAAAATGAAAATGAAGACATGAGGGATTGAAAATAAAATAAAAAAGAAGAAGAATAGAATAAGTTACTCAAGCAATTCCAATCAGTAATCGAGCAAAGAGGAGACGGATCTCGTCGGGGTGACAGCCATGACACAAGCAGACGGGATTTTCAAGGACTTGCATGCGGTCTGAAAGTGTATAATGGAAAAACTTGGAGTAGTGTGATCAGTCAGGATAACTAGAAGTGGGATGGTTATCACAGATAGTGTCTGAAAGCGTCAGAGAGATAGAACCCTTAAGATTCATGCATTTGAAGATTATAGCAAGATTATAAATGTGACTAGCTTCCGACTTGGATCAGAAGCAAAGATAAAGGGAGTGGTAAGTGGCCACTGTCAGTAGAGGCTGAGTGTTTCAGGATGTTGCAGGTGTGTAAGACGCAAGAAGAATGACTAGAATCAGAGAAGGGGTGAAGGAGGACAGTAATTCTTTGTGTTTGAGTTTTGAAGGGGAATTGCCGGAAAGAGTGTACCTTCATTATGTGATATGATTATAGTGAGTTACAGGGTGAGGCAATATGAGGCAGCTCCTGTAAGATGTTTCTGCTGTCAAGAATATGGATATGTTGCTGCAGTATGTAGGGGAGTCAGAAGATGTGGGAGGTGTAGGAAGGACAGCTGCAATGTGGAGGTGTGTAAAGATGAGAAAGAGTGAGCAGACTTCCTGCACTGCAAGGTAAAATCACTATACAGGGTCAGCACAGTGTCCAAAAAGAATGAAGGAAGAGAAAGTCAATAAGATGAGAACAGGAAAGTGATTGTTGTACACCGAAGCTGCTAACAGAATGGAGAGAAATGACAAGATGGTGGCAGTGCAAAAAGGACCAGAGCAAGAAAGGAGCGGAGCTGATCAGATTATCTGCATGCAAACGATTTTTGGCCTTCATTGCTAAACTAGACTAAACTAGCACTACCATGGACTTGTGCATCACGTGATACAATTCTCTCTGGTTGAAGAGCGAGGGCTGAACAACTGTTATCACTTTCCTGGTAGTGCTGAGGAGAGGCTGAACAGTTCTGGAATGTTCTAGTCCCCCCTTAGGAAGGATGAGCACAGATGAATATGTCATGTATCAGTGGCTTAGAAAAAACACTGGGCATCTCCTAGAGGATACACTACATGTCTCCTCAGTGTCTGTTTCAGAGAGATGGGAAGTCAGGTAGCTGTTAGCTCTGTCTCTCAGTGGAGGTTGAGAAACTGACTTTATTCCCAAGAACTTAGGGTCAGTTGGGAATTGTTCCCATCTTCTAAATGGAGAGGGAGTTGATCTTTCATTAAAGGAGAAGTGTGAATCGGAGTAACCAAAATCACATTGGCTGACTGACTGTGGTGGGGCAGGACATTCTGACCTCCTTCCTCCTTGTGTGAGCAGAAATCTAACTCTGCTGAGTGCAGTTTTCTAAATAGCACATGGCTTTCTTATTGGCCGTCTGAACCTCATGGAGGAGGCAAGCATTTTGCACTCTAAGGAAATCTATCTCTTTTCTAGGGCTGCTTTGCTCTGACAGGTGAGGCTGGTTTGCCTGTGAAAGTTCAGAAGCAAGCATTACAATGGGTCTTTGGATGCGGTCTGTGCAGCATACCTGTCCTTGAGTAGCGAGTCCATCTCTTTCCTGCACTCACTGAAATTCAACCTGCTGATATATTCTGTGTAGCCAGGTTCTAGGTTCTGTGCCATGGAAGAAATAAACTGCTCTACACAGGGATTCTCCATTGTTGTCTCTGGAACGGAGGGTTAGATTAAACAGTTGACTAGTACAACAAAACAATGTGGTTGGCTATGGTGTTGTGTGGCTGATACTTTGTAGTGTAGTTTGGGCAGTACACTACCCTAATCAAACAATAGGGTGGCTTACACTATGGGGAGTAGATTCCTGTGGAGGAGGGGTAGCTACGGCACTGTCTAGTGGCTCTAGTGGGCACAACAGATTTTAACATGCACTAACTGAGATGCAGGGCAGTAACAGTCAGAGGATTGTTTCTTAAAGTTGATTCAGGCTAGAATGCATGGCAGTAACAGCTAGAGCATAACTTCTAAGTTTCACAGGGCTGTGGCTCTATCTCACAGGCTCTATTTCTTACTCGGGTTGGAATGGCAGTAACAGCCAGGTACAAGCTCTCAATGTGTCACAGGGCTGGTGGTACACTGTGTTTTAATTAAAAAGGGGAGCAGTTGAATTAACAGCCAATTCTGATAGCTTGACTAGATTGCATTGAATATGTGGTATTCAAATGCTTAACTGAGATTCTTACACTTCCTACAGAGTAGGCACAACTTCAGTGGCTAGCAGCACCAGTAAGCTCTTAGTGTAACACTATGAGGAACACTGTAAACACCTACAATGTTAGTTATCAATAACTCAATATTTGGGTTACCAATTGCTTTAGCTAAATTTGATTTTAAAAAATCAAATCTCACCACACTGCACTGTTTGTAAGTACAGCTAGATATCTACTCTTGTGGCAGACTAGTTGTGTTGAATATAAAGGCTTTTGGATTGTCTAAAAGTTTGAAATTCCAAAACATCCAAAATTATGCTGAAATTAAAACTGAACAATTATGAATAATTGCCAACAATACTCTGCCTCACACAGGGCACCATTTTGTTGGACTTTGGCTACAACTTTGGCTATCAGCAATAATTAATGATTATCAAAGATAATTATTAATTATTAAAATCAATAAAAAATATTAATAAGATTTAATAATGATGGGGCACCACCCTGGAGTCAGGGAAATAGATAGCCAATTCAGTCTCAAAGTGTACTAATTTATCAGTTTGGAACTTTGATTAATAATTAACTAATAACTATAAACTAAATCACCATATCAATAGCTAGTTAAGGTTGAAGGCTTTTGGAGTTCTTTGCAGAGCAGAGGTTGGCAAAACCCATTCTTGTGCAACATTAAACAGACAGCATGTATAGCCATGGTGACAGAGCACATGGCATGCAATAGACAATAGGGCTGACAAAGAGAACTACACAGACAAAAGGCCAGACCACGTGGTTTCATGAGACCACATATGCTGCCACAAGCAAAGTGTACAGAGCTAGGTTAACCTCTTGACTGTGTGGTTCTGTCTTTAAGGCAAATTGGTGTAGGCTAAAGTTGCAAGGTCAGGAAGAGGTTAGTTGCATGCAAGGCCTAGTTACTGGATGTAACAGGTTAAATATGCTAACATTAACTTAGCAGACTGGCTATGTAATGACCTGACCATCAACAACAAGGACATCACAACAATAGTTCAATGAATAACCTTAGCCAAACCAATACATGTACAGTACATTGATTAAGTTAAACATTCTTGCTTAGCCGTACTATGCTTCACTATATGTTGCTAGGCTATGCCCAGTTGTTACCAAGTCCATGGAGAAAGAGATGCTTTGTGGTGTCCTGCTTCTTAGCTGTTGAATCCGTGGATGAGACAGGCTGAGAAGAGTTTGGCTCCAAAGCTGAAGGATGCAGGCTTTGCTGGATAGATGGTGCTCCAGTCATGCAGGTCAGAGGGCCCAGGTCACTCCTTTGTGCAGTCCTTACAGAGTTAGCGGCAAGCTAACTCTGTCTTGTGGCTCCTGTGCTTGGTAACACAGCCAGCAGACTTGTGTGGTAGCTGCTGGCACTAGAAAACTTAGTTTCTGAGTCTTAGGCAGGCTCTTGCGTCTTCTGCCATAAAGAAAAGAGTTATTTGTGTGTCTGCTGTGAGCAGGCCACACCAGAGAGCAGACAGCTGAGCAGCAGAGCTGCTCCAGCAGCAGCCCTGAGGGGAAAGAGTGAGAAGAGGGGGACATCTAGTTTTGTAAATCTGGATCCACGGGTGGAGTTTCACATTTCGGTGCAAACATCCACAGACTCTGGAGAGATTGAGTTTCCTGAGGACTCTTGAAACATGCGGTTGGCCAGTGAGACCCAACACTGCCATGGTCATAAAATGCACTGCTGAAATACAGGGGAAGTCAGAAAGGATTAAGATGGTGCTGGACACCACCAGGAGATACTTGAACATTGTAGACATGTCTGGAGATCTTGATGTTACACTGCAGGGAGGATTTGCATCAACTCAGGCAATTGAGTCTGGGTTATAGAATGGAAAATGTCATAAATGGGATCACTTTAGGTGGACACTGTAAATAGTTTGTATTGTGAAGCTGTTACATTCCAGTAGATGGTGGTAATGCAACATTTATGGATGCCAACCGGCCACCACAATGCAAAACAGAAGAAGACAGTTGGTTTGTAGCCACACGGTTTTTTGACCACTGAGTGACAGTAACTTTAAGTTGTTTTATGTCTTTTATTTTTTTACTTTAGTATCAACCCTTCTGTACGTCATCTGTGAAGAACAATTCATTTCTTTGTGGAAAAGAAGAAAAACGTAGATCAAGGGGGGCTGAATGACAAAGGAAAGTAAATATGACAAAAGAAAGAAATCTGTGGACTCTAAGTGATGTTTTAGCATGTTGACCCAGACGAGAAGGGAGCAAATATACGTTGTTTGAAAGTTGCTCTTTTGGGATTTTTATTGCAGCTTAAAAATGTATTCCAAAATAGAAAACTTAAATTTAGAATACAAAAATAACGAGAATAAATACAGTACATTACCAATAAATAAAAAATGCTTAAAAACAAACTAAAATGGTTAAATGTCTCAGTAGCTGAGCCCATTAAAAAAAGGACATTCACAGAAACTGGTTACTTCGAATATGTCAGTGTCGCTGGCTTGTAGCCGCCTCCTCATCCCCTCACCAACATGGACCCACTGGCCACAGAAGACACCTCGGGGAAATGAACCATAACAACACGGTCAGTAATATGTTGCAGTAGATGCAGCTTTAGCCTCCACTCACCTGTACAGCAGACAAACATAGAGTCACACAGAGGCTGGGTTCTCTGGGTCCTTCTCTTTTGAATGGCTGTGTCTTCTCCTCAGCCTCCCTCTGCTCCTTCCTTCACCGACAGGTACTGTATATCTTCCGCTGACTGGACACTGGATCCTCTCTCACAGCCACGGCATCGGCCCATCAAGTCACAGTGATTAATTCATCAAGTGCCTGATGTCCAATTACAGCCGCATGCAAATAATTTATGTAAACTGCAATTAAAGCAAGCAATAAAAACCTAGTCACTGCAAAAAAGGAAAGCAATTAAAAACACAAACATTAAAATATTCAAACCAAAAGCAGCAAAATATAACACTTATAAACCAAAAATATGACAGTCCATGTACATTTACTCCAGTATTCAATTTAAGTACAATTTTGAGGTATTTGTAATTTACTTGAACATTTCCACTACTACTTTATACTTTCTACTCCACTACATTTATTTGACAGCTTTAGTTACTTTTCAGATGAACATTTGTGTTACGATCTATCCTTTCTGCTTGCAGTGGTTCAACTGGCCTCTTCCTGCAGGAGTTTGCAGTCAGGGAGGGTCGTTAAGGTTAAGTGGTGACACCTGTAGGCCTCCACCAAGGCTATAACTACCAGCCTAGTTTCATTGTCTCTCTCTGTCTCTCTCTGATGCAATTAACCTTAACACCCCATGCTTTTTTTTTTGTCAGTACTTATGTTGGTTTATTTCTAATGAAATATTCAATTGGCACTTTAACCTGACTTGTCCTCCCGTCTTTGTCACATGCATTGAGCTGGTTTATGACAAGTGAGAGCTTGTCTGGGATCGGTGTTACAAGTAAATTAGTTTGAGCATGTTTCAGCCCTTTCTGGTAAATTGGCCTGGATTAAGTTGGTGTGTTGCTACCTCCTGTGGCGGGCAGCGGCTACTGCTTTGGTTTGACTTAAAGGAGTGTAGACAGGTTCATTGTTTTTGGACATAGCTGTCAGTAAGGCTGTTTTGGGAAAGGAAATGTCAGGTTGTTTTAGAGCCAGTTACTTCCCTTAAGGGTAGGTTGTAGGAGAGTTTGATACTTGGTCCCCTTTTGTTTTGCTAGTTGTATACTTGACTTTGGCTTTTTGGTGGGCCCTACCTGGGATATTTTGGTGTCCATTTGTGCAAGAGTGCCTTTTTCCCCTGTTAGGCTTGGCTGCAGGTTTCCCTATGGGACTTATGGTGTCTAATTTAGGCGGCAGTGAGGGGGGGGTAGAGCTCTTAGCTCGTGAGCATCTCTGTGGCTGTGAGAGGGTTGCCAGCTTCCTGGTTGTTATTTTTACACCACTGGTTGAGTAATTACCCCCAACACTAACTGCACGAAGAATAGGGATTAGTTATTTAGCTTCAACAGTTGTGGTTGGCAGTGGTATAGGGGTGAGTCTCCTGCTCAGCTGTTACACCAGCTTTGGTTTTCCCATGTGTCCCATTCAAGGTTTGTAGAGAATTGTTTGGCTGGTTGGTTGTGAGGACGGCTTCCCTTGCAGAGAGTTTCATTCAGGATCCTTCATAGTTTATGCTAAAACGGTGCACGAAAGACCAGCCTCTGAGGATTGTGAAGTACTATGATGTTGAAATTCCAGACAGAAGTTAAGAGTGTGAGAACAAAAACTGAAAACAGATTTGTGTATCAGAACTTTGTTTTTTCTTCTTTCCTCTCCCATTAATCATCTCACCACCCCTCAGATTTATCTGCTGACCCTTTGGAGGGGCCCGACCCCTAGGTTGGGAAACACTGGACTAAACTAGCTAAACTAGCTAACTGTATATAAAGTAGTGTAAACTAGCTCCACCTCCAGCCGCTACAACAGTAACATGCTGCTCTAACACTGATGCTTCACTATTAATAATCTAATGATGTCATATATAATAATATATCAGTCAGAGGGACCAAACCACTACTTTTACTGCAATACTTTAACTACATCAAGCTCATAATACTTATGTACTTTTACTGCAGTAGGGATTTTCATGCAGGACTTTTACTTGTAATGGAGTATTTTCACATTGTTGTATTGGTGCTTTTACTGCAGTAAAGGATCTGAATACTTCTTCCACCACTGCAGAGTCCTAAAGTTAGGACTTACACAAACATTGCTTTTAGGAGTTTCTCCTAATTGGAGCACTGCAGAGCTACTTTTAGTCAAGATATTTTTTCTGAGTGTGAAACCAGAAAGATATCTGGCATGTGGGGAGAAATTTGTGACTTTTGAGTTGCAGAAATAAAATTAGTTTGACTTTGTTTTTTAGCAGGCGTGTTTTTCCTAAGTGACTAACAGACAGACAGACAGACAGACAGATGTTTGTTTGTTTGCTTTGTTTATTTGTTTACAAACAGAGCTGCCAGCGTCTCTGTTTTCTGCTGATAAGGTAGCGCTGATGTCACTTCCTCCCTCTGAGAAAAGAACAGCACTGATTGGCCGCACAGACTCAAATGAGAAACACACACAAACACACAAACACACACTGAGCTCTCACTTGGCTTTTTGTTTCTGGAGAGCTGGATGTGGTATAACCATGGCAACAAGAAGTTACCATGGGGATGCTGATTCATTCTCTCTCTCTCTCTCTCTCCCTCACCACATCCTGTATCTGAGGAGTGAATGGAGGTTGGACCACCTGGCTGCCGTCCACGCAGGATGTCCGAGCCTGAAGAACAAAGAAATAAACATCAGTTTGTCGTCGGAGACAGAAACCTCACTGAAACCAGAAGGAAGCGCAGTGTATATGTTTGCTGACAGGTTGTGTTGGATGTTTCATTACTTTTATACTCCCTTCCTGTATCATCCCCCCCGCCCCCTCCCCCTCTACCTGCCTCTATCTGCACTGACATCCTGTGGAGGCTACAGACACACCAGGGCCTCGTTTCCCAAAAACGTCTTCAGACTAAGATAATGTAAAATCCATCTCATGAACCCTCTTAAGCTTAAGAAGTGTTTCCCAAAAGAATCGTAACTGGAGACTCTTAGATTAACAAACAACTCCTGAACACTTACAAAAATTTCAGAGCATCTTAAGGAACCAAAAAGTTTTCTTTGTTTTAAGTCTTTACTGTTTTCATAAATACTGATGTTCCTTGTTCACTGGTGTTTGATGCTGATGTTTAAATTAGAAAGTAAAACTTAACCAACACGCAAAAATTAATTAAACAATTAACCCGACACTTTGTGTTGTCATCCTACTCTTCCTCGTCTTCATCATATTTCCATCTCTTGTGGCTGAAACTTTTCACGTGGGTTCATTTTCCATTTCTGTATTTTCTCTTTTCTTTCTATTGACGGTGTTTATGTTTGTCTCGTGTTTACACGCAGCAGATCTATGACACATATTCATGAAACTTAAAGGAAGCTCCGCTGCTTCATTTAGCTTGAATATGGCTAAATGTTCTGAGGACTGGACTCTAGTAAACGCTTCTTACTGCTCCTCTTGTTGCTGGTTGGATACTATTGTGCTGTGTAAGCGTTGGACTCTTCTAAGTGCTTTTTATAACCTTTAAACAACTGTAGACTGTTTAATGCACATGAGACTTTATGTTCATACTGAAAACTGAATTTACACTGAATATTTTCATTATATAGCAGCTTAAAAACAGTTAAATATGTAAAGTTACTTTTACATCTGTTCAGCATCATATTCATCACCACAGACAGCTGACGTTAAGATGCTCTTAACAGCGCGGACATGAACCCACAAAGCACATCTAGAAATTTAAGACGACGTCACATGACGTCTCCACCTGCTTCTGTTTGCCTGTCGGCTTCACCTGGAGGAGGAACATCTAGAAGGTTCACCTCTGCTGGCTGTGATCCCTCACCGTCTTCCCACCCTGAACACACACAATACCGCCGCCAGGAATCGTACTGAGCAAGTCTGAGCGAGAACCTGTCAGTCTACTGATCGCCTCGTTTTCTAATTTAAATAATTCAGCATTTTATCTCATCATCACTAAGATGTCTGGAAACAGGCTGTTGTGTGTGTGTGTGTGTGTGTGGGGGGGGGGGGGGGGGGGGTTGCCTGAGACCACACTATAATGACAGTGTGGCCTGTTTGTGATCGGTGTATGTCGCCTCAGTTCATTATATTACAGAGATGTTTGTGTGTGTCGCCTGAAAACATGTTATAATTGTGAGACAGCAGAGAGAGCGTGTTTCTTGTTATAACAGAGCCCTCGGTTACTTCCTGTCCGTCTGTCTGTCACACATGTACTGCACACTGTACTCATACGTGCAGTACTTGTAATACTGTTTGTATTCTCCCTCAGATTTTTGTCGCTACAGAAGCCTGAAGGTATGATCATGTTACACATTCGTCCTTCCAGTATCACTTCTATTGAATCCTGTCTGATGGACGGTTTCAAGTGTGTGTTTCTGTGGGATTGAAATGGTCTCTACTACAGCGGGGAGGTGATTTACATATATGCCTTAAAAGGTGAGACACATTCTGGATTCATCAATCCATAACACATTAAAGGGAAACTTCAGTATTTTTCAACCTGGACCTCTAAGTGACTAATGGAGACATTTATTGAAACTTGTCCAGTACTGAGTGACAGCACTGCAGCTTGTAATGGGAAATTGCTGATCACTCAATAAACACACAAAGAGAGCATTGTCAGGTTATGAAATAATGTAATCAAATAATACAATCAGAAGTATAATGCATCATAGTTCTGGAGACAAAGATACCACCTAGCTATCTTTTCTTTGTCTGAAAGGTTAACCAGTCCCTTAAATACTGCTCGTACAGAATTTAAGACATCTGTTTACTAACCTTACAGGTCAGCAACCCTCAGATAGAAACATGAGTCAAAAGTTCAGCTAACCTAGGAACAGACTTTCTTCACGACCATATATGACAGTACATAAGCACCAAGTAGCATCACAAAATAACATCACTACCATATTAAATTAAGGACAAACCACACTATCCTCTAAAGCTGATCAGTTTTACACATAAACATCTACATAACTACAGTTTATCTTATCACTGGCTCAGGTAAAGGTATAACAGAATAAACTTAACTGTTAGACACACAACTGCCTCATCTTACACAGCAAAGAAGTTTTGAATAGACACGACACACACAAACTAACACTAAACTGAACCTAAACACTGTCTGAAACATGTATGATATATTGAAGAAATACATCAAATGATAACCTGTTATTCAGTTTTCTTTTACAAGCTGCGTAATGAGCTGCAATGTAACCCTTTGGGGCAAAGCACCCAGTCAATGTACATTCACTAAAAAAGTGCTTGTTTTTGCCACTGACGGTAATAATAATATTGATTATATGATTACAGCGAGGAAAACCTCTTTCATTCCTCATATGGACACCTGACTGTTGTAAACTTCCTCTGTATTGAGAAAGTTGAGATCACGGGAGAAAATATACCATTAAAAGATGTGTTTGTTCTAAATATAAAACCTCTGTGTGGTCTGTTTTATACAAGACAAACTGTTCTGAGTAATCATTTCACCTCACTGGCTGATTCCTTTCTGGTTTGATGGAGAATCGTTCTTGAGGGCTGAATAACTTGTTAATATGTTTTTTTTTTTTTAGAGAGCAGAAAATTTTAGCAAAGACTCTAATTTCGGCCGCTCTGCTCCACGGCTGATTGGTTAACGAGGGCCGAAAAGCTTAACGAAGCATCAAGCTCATTAACGGATGAAACTGTGGCCCAAAGAACTCTGTTTTACTTCCACACGGAGGCTGAGCTCTTCATCTGCATTTATCTCATCTGGATTCATCATTATGAGTATTTTTAGATTAAAATGTTTAAATGATTAGAGACAGAGACGAGTCCAAAGGAAAAAGAGTCAAATCACATCAACAAAAAACTGAAAAACACTTTAAAAAGGTTGATAAAATAAAACACAAACAGCAGAAATCATGTTTAGAAGCTAAAACAACAACAAACTCCGAATATATAAGTTAACATTTTAGTTTAGTTTATAGATCATAAAATATAAAAATGAAAGTCAATCATTTTCTGTTCATCACTTAAAAAAAATCACATTTGTTTTCCTATGGTGTACTTCCTGGTTGCTATGGTAACAGTAAAGCTATTAGGGCGCGGATTCAGAGCGATGCTGCGAGTAAACGTTCATTTACATGATTAAACAGTTTTATTACAGTTATGATGAGAGACGTGGATCCGCTGCGACTAAATACGTGTTTGTTCTGTGATCAGCAAACAAACAAACAAACAAACAAACACTCAGTGTCACTGCAGCAGGAAAAAACACACGAGCTGAGTTCTTTCAGTCCTGAAACCTTTTTACATGTTGAGATAGAAAAAATACATATACACACATTTGCATTAATCACCATGGTAACGACTGTTGACACTGTAGAATGCTGCTGATGTGTTTCCATGGTGATGATACAACTGCATAGAGAGAAGGAAAGGAGAAGAGGAGGAGGAGGAAGAGGAGGAGAGGAAGAGAGGAGGAAGAGGGGGAGATGAAGAGGAGGAGATGGAGATGAGGAGAGGATGAGGAGGAGAGGAAGATTAGAAGAGGATGAGAGGAGGAAGAGGAGGAGATGAAGAGGAAGACAGGAAGATGAGGAGAGGATGAGAGAGGAGGAGAAGAGGAAGATGAGAAGGGGAGGAGGAGAAGGAGGAGGAGGAAGAGGAGGAGATGAAGAGGAGGATGACAGAGGAGGAGAAGAGGCAGGGATAGGAAGATGAGAAGAGGAAGAGAAGAGGAGAAGAACAGAAAGGGGAGGACAAGAAGATGAGGAGCGGACGAGAGGATGAGGAGGAGAGAAAGATGAGAAGAGGATGAGAGGAGGAAGAGGAGGAGATGAAGAGGAAGACAGGAAGATGAGGAGAGGAAGATGAGAAGAGGGGAGGAGAGGAAGTTGAGAAGAGGAGGACGACAGGAAGAGGAAGACAGGAAGATGAGGAGAGGAAGATTAGAGGAGGAGGAGGAGAGGAAGATGAGAAGGGGAGAAGAAGGGTGAGGAGAGAAAGATGAGGAGAGGAGGATAATTGTGTTTTAGGAAACAGTTTAACCAATCACAGCAGGCTGACAGGCGTGCGGGCGGGGGGGGTTAATGGGCGTGCCTTGTGTTGTCATGCCGACTGCAGCCCATTAAACAGCTTTCATCATCACAACATGACAACAGGGGGAGGGGGGGGGGGGGGGGGGGGGACAGCTCTGCCTCTCCTCTGTTCTCTTCAGTCTGCAGACTGAAACAACTCAATTTCACCCCTCACTAGCACTGAGAGTGTGTGTGTGTGTGTGTGTGTGTGTGTGTTACTGACTGTGTGTGTGTGTGTGTGTGTGTGTGTGTGTGTGTGTGTGTGTGTGTGTGTGTGTGTGTGTGTGTGTCCAGCAGTCATTTAAAACGATGACAAACTGCCACACAGAGAAGAAAGATGAGAATATAAAAGATTCTTAACGATTTCAGACTTTCTTTATGAAACATTCTGTTTGAACTGTTTCTGACAGTCAGACAGGAACACAAACTGTTCAATAATCACTAAACAACCGATCAGAGAAAAAGTCCAAACTACCTACTTAACACAGTCGTTTATTTGTTAAATATCTGCGATACTTAATGTGGAAAACAGGCTCATATGGCGGATACGTCATCAGGCTCGTTTGAGATGAACTGCACCTGGAAAGTGAACGAGATCAGGATGCAGCAGCAGGAAGTGACAAAAAGCTGCAGTCCAGTCAGAATATACAGGAAGTCACAGAAAAGTTTACATCTTGGGTATTCAGGAATTTAATTTAACTACAACTCCCATGGTACATTTCAGTAAGAAATAGCCAATCAAGAAGCTTAAAATTCTGTTACATCCAGCAGCAGGCAGAAGATAAAGATTATGAGAAAAATTCGGCAGCAAAACTGAAAGAAGGGACCTCAGAGAACTGAGAATATGGTACGGAAGCCCTGAAAGACTAAAAATGGAGATCCGATTTCCAAGTCTGATCTTAATTCTTTTCTCAAGAGTTAAGGACAAGTGAAAAAAAAAGGTTTTGCCCGGATCATGTTTTTTTTTCACCTGTGAAAATAGGTGGAATTTTTTTTTTTGCCAGGATCATTTTTCTAAGTTTTTTTTTGTTTGTTTTTCATGTGTGAAAGTTGCAGGTCTGTTGTTCTCTGTTGTAATACTCATTTAGGCCACAAGACGGCAAAGTTGTTGTTTTTCTCTTCATCGTCTGTGAAAGTAGCAGGTGAAAAAGGGTTTTTTGTAATACTTGTTAGCCCGCTAGCTAGCATGCTAACAGCTGTTAGCCGTTAACAGCTAACGGCAGTATAGCTAACTTGCTAATACACAATATATGTAGCTTGTGTTTAGAGGGTATGGAGCTATTAAAACTCACCTGGAAAAAAACATGAATACTTTCAGTCCTATTTAGAAAATGGGGTAGTGGTGCACTTGTGGCCCCTTGTGGCTGAAATGAGTATTACAACAACAAACACTAAATACATTTTTTCACCTGCTACTTTCACAGATGATGAAGAAAAAAAACAAAAAACTTTGCCGTCTTGTGGCCAAAATGAGTATTACAACAGAGAACAACAGAAAAAAAATGTTTTCACCTGCTACTTTCACACATGAAAAAAAAAACTTAGAAAAATGATCCTGGCAAAACCTTTTTTTTTCACTTGTCCTTAACTATTGAACACAAGAGAGAAAAGAATTAAGATCAGACTTAGAAATTGGATCTCAAGACATTTTTTTGTTCTTCGTTGCCTTTCAGGGATTCTGTAATACGGTTATCAAATGTTTCACACTTTTAGTTTCATTGAAGTTTTGCCTTTGAGGTTTTTTTGTTGTTGTTGTTTCAATTTATTTTTTATCACTTTCAATTAAATTCTTTTTGTTTGATTCTTGGGAGATTTTGTTTAATTATTATGACACAAATTTAATCCCATAGACGCCCGGCTCCTGTCACCTGACTCACACTCACCTGCACACTTGCCCCTCAGACTTTGTCCACACTCAGCCAGCCAAATTCGTTCTCTCCATTTCGGCGTCCGTTCTGACTATAATGGAGTTTTTCCCCAAATCTGAGTAAATTGTGTTGTGTAGTGTAAATGTGTTAATTTTGTTTGTGCAGAGTTTTGTAGAAACTCTGTCATATCTATCATCTACTACCTTTCTCTGCTCAAACTGTTGGAATCTGCTGCAATAAAGTAAATATCAGGAAGCTGCTACAGAAACAATATACCGTTTCTTCTTTGCTGGTTTTCTGTGACTGACTTACTCATCTGTCCTCCGCAAAAGCACCCTTTAGGAGGAGTATTACCCATTTTGGCATTTTAATGTGGATGGAGGTATTTGCAGGAATAAGCTGAAACTCCTGCTTTGGACACATGTCACTTTTGCATAAAAACTGTGATTCATGTAGCCTCAGTGTGCCGACCGTCTTGTTTCATGCCTGTTTCATGACTTCTGAATCTGAACACTGACACAAAGACTTCTCCTAAAAACTCAAGACAAAACCAACAGAATTACAATTAATAAAAGTAATGAATTCATATAATCTGCGTGTGAGTCCTGTTTTTGAATCCACTCATCTGGATTCTGAGTCATCAATGGCCAACATGAACTTTTACAGACGTTTTATTCGACTCACAGTTCTCTCACTGCACCTTTACTAGCCCTCCTCAGTCAGAGCAGGAAGACATTTCAACCACTCCTCCATACCGATTCTCTCAGACTCCAAACGTCAGTTCATGGCTGAGATTGACGCTGGTATGTGGGTGGAAGCAGTCCTGTCTCAATGCACAATCCATCCATTTGTATTCTTCTCTCACAAGCCCCTATGAAGAGGATAGAGGGTGATGTATGTTGTTGTAAAGCCCCTTGAAGCATGCCTCTTATTTGTGATATTGATCTATGTAAATAAAACTGACTTGACTTTTTCGTGCCAAAGTTCCTCTTTTTGTTACTATACTTCCACCTGCAGCTCAACAGGGAAACAATGTCCGAGGAAACACAAAGAGGGAATTTGATGCTAAAAAGACTGTAAATATGTCAGATATCCACTTGATATGACTAACTCAGACTGCTGAAGCTGAATAGAAGCGCCACATCAATTTTACATGCATTTTTGCACAAAATGACTGTGTGGACACATTGCGGATTTTGGCCATTATGAACAGGAAGAATGATTACAGCAAGGAAAACCTCTTTCACTGTTCATACAGACACCTGACTGCTGTTTTAAGACACAAAACTGTGAACCTGTGCTTTAATAATGCACTGTAAGAAAACGTTGCTTTCTTACAGTGCAGACGCTTTGCCGTTTGCTCTCGCCTCTGCTTGCATTTATGATATTCTTGTTTTTCTTCTGTGAGGAACTACGAGCAGCAGCTCCAGGATACTAATAAATCACTGGGACTGTAATTCTTTGTGGATATAATAGGCTATTGCCATATTTGAACATTTTTACAACCTCCTCAGCACAAGCCTGTACTGCAGTGACTGGAAATGTGGTACTTAGCTAAAGCTAATTGGCAGCAAGATGCCTCCCTCCTCCACTGACGACTACCACAAACTTCCACAGAAGGTTGCAGTGCTGGAAACCAAAATTGTATTGTATCTATTTATCGGGACAGTATACAGTTTTTAACATAAATGATGCACTGCACCAGAATTAGCTCAAAGCTAATTTACATCTGTAGTCCCCCACAATCAAAACATACAACAGCACAACAACAAACGGTACAAAGCAAAAACCACAGAACACATTATACAAAATACAAAATACAAAGCTACCCACAATAGCACATCACATACACCCACAATGTCAACCAGAAATCAACATTGCAAGTATGTCAAACCAAAAGCAAAATTATTTGAGAAGACCATGAGATCAAATCCAGACTCAGTGGACATCAGTTAGAAGTGAACGTGGGAGTGAATGGACTTTGTGGGAATGATACCACTTTACCATAGACAAGCGCATGCTAACACATGGCTAATTAGCACCAACAAGACTACCAAGAAACAGGAGGGCTGTGTACTGGGTAATAAATCTAAAAGTGGTAGTCCTCCCTGGAACTCTCTTGGTGCAAAGCCTAAGAGTAAATCTTTTCCTAGGAAAATGACAGGACGAATAACGGGCAGAGCCCAGCGCCCTGAGATTTGTGATGCGACTGGCTGGCCTGCATTATCATCCAGGCGGAGCGCGTCTTCAACTCCTGTTCTTAGTAGGACACAGCTGTGGACAGCTGTGAAAGGGAGAACTAGCAAAAAACCTCCCCAACAACCTAGTGTGTTC
This sequence comes from Thunnus albacares, assembly GCF_914725855.1. Classification (NCBI taxonomy): domain Eukaryota; kingdom Metazoa; phylum Chordata; class Actinopteri; order Scombriformes; family Scombridae; genus Thunnus; species Thunnus albacares. The sequence continues at coordinate 27,202,133 of NC_058125.1, read as the reverse complement.
TTATCGAGTCCCTCAGGACAGTGGCACTAAAGAACTGCGTTGTGTTCTTGGTAACTATGGACTGGTCCAGCATGTGACAGAGCTCACACACAACAAGGGGCACACTCTGGACTTAATCATCTCTAAGGGTCTGAACATTTCTAAGGTTGTGGCGACTGATGTTGCTGTGTTTTCTTTGAGAGTGCTATGTGCACACAAACGTTCAAACAGAGGTAATCACAAAACAGTATATCATTGAAAACACCAGTGAAATATTTATTCAGGCTCTCTCTTCCACACCTGCCCTCTCTTGGGTCACAGTCAATGAGCTTGTAGATAATTTCAGTTCTAAAATTACAAATGTTATCGATGCCATTGCACCCACTAAGGTGAAGGTTGTCTCTGGTAAGAGGAGATCTCCATGGAGAAATGCCATGCTGGTCAGAATGGAAAAAAAGAGAGAGTCAAAAAGCTGAACGCAGGTGGTGAAAAACAAATCTCCAGGTTCATTATGACATCTATAAAGAAAGACTTTGCATTTATAATTTGGAACTGAGAAATGCAAGGCAGTCCTTCTGCTCTGACATCATTGCCAAAAACAATAATAATGCACGTGCCTTATTTGCTGCTGTTGACAGGCTAACAAACCCTCCTGTGTCAGTAGCCCCTGAACTTCTATCCACCAAGGCCTGCAATGAATTTGCTTCCTTCTTCACTGACAAAATTCAGAAAATTAGACAAGCAGTCAGTGCCTCCATATCAGGTGCAGGATATGTGTTGTCCCTGTGTCCACTTAAAATCAATCCAAGTAGTATGACACAATTCCATCCAATCAACCATAAAAACCTGGAGAACATTATACAAACAAACTGAAATCCTCCTCCGGCTGCCTTGATATTCTGCCTACAGGCTTATTCAAAACTGTTTCAAACTGCATGGCCTCAGATCTTCTACAGATTGTCACCACATCTCTTCTCTCAGGTGTCTTCCCACAGGCCCTGAAAACACATCACTAATGAGCAACTATGGGCCCATATCAAACCTCACATTTTCAAGTAAAATCATTGAAAAAGCTGTTTTTCAACAGCTGAACAACTTTGTGGCACTAAACAACCATTTTGATGTCTTCCAGTCAGGATTTCGACCACACCGCAGCACTGAGACTGCTCTTGTTAAGGTCTTCAGTGACATACACTTAAACACTGACAGCGGCAGAATTACAGTATTAGTATTACTGGATCTCAGTGCCGCATTTAACACGGTCGACCACAACATATTACTAGACAGACTGGAAAACTGGTTGGGACTTTCTGACACTCAGTACTAAACTGAATCATAAACTTGAATCATACTGCTGCAACTCTCAGTTCTTTTAAATCACAGCTAAAGACTTTTCTGTTTGCATTTTGTTAAATCAAATAATTATTCATTTCTTACACTACACTGTAACTAATTCTCATAATTTATATCTGCCTTATTTTATTTTAGCTTCTTTTTGTTTTCTATTCTCTTAGCTATTTAATGACTTTTTAAACTGTATTTAAATGTCCTTTTATGGTGAGTTTATTTTGTACTTTGTCTCGATGCGTTTAATGTTTTATGTAAAGTACTTTGAATTGCCTTGTTGCTGAAATGTGCTATATAAATAATCTTGCCTTGCCTTGCCTATAACGTATATGTAACACATATCAAAGAGAATACTATGATAAAGCATATAGTGTAACAATAACAACATCTAAGCACAGTTTTATTATATTATATAGTGATATAATGCAATGTAAAAATAAATAAAGTAGTTCTAAAATGACGTTTGGCTTCATATTTTAATACACTCAGGGTTTTTGGCTGTAGTGGAATCCTTTATGAATGTAAAACCCTTGCAGACTTGTCTCATTTACACCTCCACCAGGGATTAGCAGTTATACATAAAACATGTGTTAAATGTTCTCTGATATCCGCTGGTAATATGAATTAACTGAATCAGGGGTAAAGCTCCACTAGGCTGGCAGCCATGCGAAATTTATTCAGGAATCCTCTGAAGTCCTGCCAGTCATTAAGCTTCAGTAAGACAGAGTTTTAATTTGTGGAGACTTGTCTCGTGTTTTCACCTGTTTCTGAGGTTTTTATACTGATCCCACCTACCTGCTGGTTCTGGATGTTGTCACTACAAGTACTTTCCTTTTACTCCAAAGACTCAGAGTGTCAGAGTGAGAGAGCTGAAGTTCAATACAAACCGTTGTTTTGTTGAAAGGTGTTCAGGTATTAAGCTTGATTTATACTCTACACGAGGGGATTACTGAGAACCTGCTTCGTGTTGTCTTCACTCTCAATGAGCTCTACCTGCATCACAAACACACAAGCAGCTTTCCACCTGTTTTCAAGTGTTTTGGACAAACATGAGAAGAGAAACTGGGCCTTGTTTCCCAAAAATGATCGATCTTAGAATTCAAGAGTGTTTTCGACACCGGTGGAAGAAGTACTCAGATCACATCAATGTAAAAATTCCCCATTACAAGTAAAAGTCCTGCATGAAAAATCCTACTACAGTAAAATTACATAAGTATTATGAGCTTGATGTAGTTAAAGTATTGCAGTAAAAGTACATAAGTATTATGAGCTTGATGTAGTTAAAGTATTGCAGTAAAAGTAGTGGTTTGGTCCCTCTGACTGATATATTATTATATATGACATCATTAGATTATTAATAGTGAAGCATCAGTGTTAGAGCAGCATGTTACTGTTGTAGCTGCTGGAGGTGGAGCTAGTTTACACTACTTTATATACAGTTAGCTAGTTTAGTCCAGTGGTTCCCAACCTAGGGGTCGGGCCCCTCCAAAGGGTCAGCAGATAAATCTGAGGGGTGGTGAGATGATTAATGGGAGAGGAAAGAAGAAAAAACAAAGTTCTGATACACAAATCTGTTTTCAGTTTTTGGACTTTTTCTCTAATCTTTGATTTTTGCTGAAATATTGGATCATTTGAACATTTATTTAAATGAAAGCATGTGAGAAGTTTAGAGGGAAAAATCACTATTTGGTGGAGCTGTTAACAACTCATAGACATGTGAAATGTGACCCCGACTACACACTGCTTTTTGTAAGACGTCAAAAGACAAAAAGGTTGGAAACCACTGGGTAAAGCTGTCAAATAAATGTAGTGGAGTAGAAAGTACAATATTTCCCTCTGAAATGTAGTGGAGTGGAAGTATAAAGTAGCATCAAAATTCACTTGAGTAAATGTACTCCATGTACTTTCCACCACTGCTTTTCTATGAGTGTTTCTATGAACGCTCACACATTTTTCCCAAAGCAGAACTTAAGAGCGTGTGCACATTCACGCCATTGAGAGTTTCATAACATCAGCTGTCTGTGATGATGAAGATGTTGCTGAATACATTTTAAAGTAACTTTGCATATTTAACTGTCTGTAAGACATGATATATATTGAAAATACACACATCATAAAATATAAATGTTGTAAATGACACAAAGAAATGTTTTTTTCCTTGGAATTGCTCAGTATGTGTGCAATATGCAGTTAACAGTCTACTGTCTTTATAATTCATGTTCCTGGCTAAAACTGGTTTGAGAAAGTAAATTTCGATTGATTAAGCTCCTGCTGGAGGCAGACAAAGATCGACTGAAGATCATGTTAAAATTAAAATGAAGCAGTAGCGGTTCCTACGAGTTTCATGAATATTCAATTCAGTTCAATTCAATTCAGTTCAATTCAATAAATCTATATCCTGGTGCAGCATAAAAACATGGGAGAACCATTCTGTGTATACAAAAACAAAAAAACAATATCAACAACAAGTAACAAGAAATATACTTTACAGACAGCAACAACAAAACACTACAAACAACAAGTAATAAACATCAAGTTTACGAAGTACAATGAGTAAAAAGTGCAACAATGAAAGGTGGACTATAGTTCATGATTAGTGGCAGAAATTGCCTCAGGACTGAAGGAGCCTGGAGCTCTGTAGCTTCTCAGCCTACGGACTATATACCTCCACCCAGAGGGCAGCAGGTGGAACTGCTGGTACCAGGGGTGGGATGGGTCGGCCAGGATGGAGGTGGCCTTTTTGTACAGAGCGCAGAGACTGAGCTGGGACACCCCTGTGATCTTAAAGCAGTTGTTCACCAGTCTCTGTAGCTTTGTCTAACTTCTCACCTTAAGATTCCCAAACCAGTAGATCAGGACAAAAGTTAAAATTGATTCAATAAAAGATGTATAAAACAGAGTCACAACCTTTTTGTCCACATCAACAGAGTTTAGTTTCCTCAGTAAAAACAGTCTTTGTTGTGCTCTGGAGCGGATGGTGTTTGTGTTATCCTCCCATCACAGTTTGTCTTCAATGATTGTGTCCAGGTATTTGTAGGTACTAACAATCTCAACTGTGTTGTCTGCTATGACAGTCTGAGATGGAGTGGGTGGGTTTTTTCTAAAATCAGTCAGCATGTCCTTCGTTTTACTTGTGTTGATCTTGAGGTGAGAAGCTTTACACCAGTCAATAAAGTCATTTAAAACCTTCCTGTGCACAGACTCATCGTTGTAAAGCAAACTGACAACAAAGGAATGATTGGTGTATTTGATCATATGCCTATTCTCATACAGGCTCCTACAACTGTCAGTATACAGTATGTACAGTAAGGGGAATAAAATACGGCCCTGAGGAGAACCAGTGGAGGAAAGCCACTTATTGGACAGGACTCTGTTACCTCTCACTCTCTGGGGTCTGTTTGTCAAAAAGTCCAATATCCATCCCACCAAAGAGAGGTCTAAGGTGAAATGGGATATGACCTTCTCTGCCATGATATGGGGCTGTGTGGTATTAAAAGTGAAGAAGTCGACGATTAGGAGGCAAGCAAGAGTTTTCCCTTGTTCGAGATGGCTGTAAAGGAGGTTAAGTAAAGTGAGTGTAGCATCGTCCACCCTGCCATTGCTCCTATGTGTGAACTGCATTGGGTCCGCTATGGCAATTTGTTAATGATAAGAGATTTGATGATTTTCTCAAAACATTTAATCAGCTGAGACATGAGAGCAACTGGTCTTAAGTTGTTCAACTCTTTGACAAACTTTTTTATGCAACGGGAACAGTCAGCTGGCACCACTAACACAGTCAGGACCGGGGCTTTTTCTGATGTGGGTAGATTTGAGTGATTTTATGTATCACTCTGTCATTATTTCTGTATTAGATTTGCTGTATGTAATCATGAGACAATCTACATTCATATGAAGAGAGATGGGGGGGGGGGAGGGCGATGACGACATAAACTGTCAGATGAATTGTTTAATTAATTTGTGTGTGTTGGTTTGGTTTTGCTTTCTAATTTAAACATCAGCATCATCAGTGTTCATTAAAAAAATGTAGACTTAAAAATGTTCAAAAACAATGAAAACTTAGCTGTGGTTAGCTTGTGGTTCCTCCTGTGGCTTCTGAAGATGCTCTCAGCCTCCTGCAAGTGTTCAGCAGTCACTTATTAATCTGCGATCATTTCTAGGAGAAGGGTTGTAAGATGTATTTACAATCATCTTAGCCTTAAGATGCCTTTTGCAAATGAGGCTCTGGTCTTTAGTTATGGTTTACGGTCCAGGAGGCAGATGAAATATCAAGGACTGATGGCAGTAGTTTACTGTTATCCAGGTGATTATGGACACTATGGGTGTTCACTTAGACACAAGGAGGCCAACAAGGCCTTCACACAGTCAACAAAACAGCAACAATTATGGATCAAACTGCATTCAGTGACTACAGCCCTCAAATGCCCTGAATACTTTTCTCACTCAAACACAAACAACCAACAAAACTCTGTGGATCTGCAGAACAGTTTATACATATTTACATCCTCACTTCATAATGTCACTCTGGTCATAGGTGACTCCATCATTAGGAATGTCAGAACAAACTCTGCAATAACTGGTTCTTCATTCTCTGTCACCCACTGCAGTGCTCCGCTAACACTCCCAATGACGTCCACTCACTCTGACCAGTTCCACCACTATTGACGTCCCTGGGGTCCAAGCACCAGTCCTCTTGGGTTCCTCATGCTTCTCTTCCATTGCTCATGTGGAGCCAGGACCCTCTATCAACCCTATAAGGTCCCCTATTCCTGACACTTCTTTTTGTAATAGGTCAACAAATAGTTTTGGACTTGTGAACTCCTTCTGCAATATAAATGCCACTAAGTCCAGCTGCAACATGGACAGCTCCAGGCTGCCATCCCCACCACCTACAGTAACTGCTGAGTGCTCCTCCTGTCGGTCATCTCCTGCCTCTACAATCCCAGTCATCTGCAAGAACAGACTGTATCATCCCAGAGGCTTCAGCGGGGAGCTAATACTTGCAACCTATTTCACATCAGCTGTGTGTCTGCCCCTAATCAAGTTTTAGTTAATACTCCTCTTGATTTCTGAAATCACAGAGGTCTTGGATTAATCCATATGAATGTGAGAGGCTTGGTACCAAATATGGACTCCATCAGAATCTGGGTCCAATAAACCAATCAAGATATTTTAATACTAACAGAAACTTAGTTGACTGATGAAATTAAGGACGATGTCATTGCACTTGATGGCTACAATACATAAGGGTGGACCGAACCAAAGGGGTGGAGGGCTTGTTATTATTGTGAGAAACTCTCGCTGTCTCTGTGTTGCGCTCTGTGTCTCTGCCAAAAGAATTTGAACTGCTAGCATTAAATGTCTCTCTAAATCCTAATAATAATATGGTGGTAATCAGGGCCTATTACCCCCTGTCTGCCCATCAAAGTGCTGGATAAATTGGTAAATTTTATATCTGAGGAATCTAAAGTTTTGCTCATGGGTGACCTCAACCTTGAAATCATTGTATTGAATTAGAATTTAACTCAGCTCATTTCTTTACCTTCTCTGCCAGAAAAGTTGACCCTGACAGATATAATCCTAACGAACAAACAGCATAAATTCACAGCCAGTGGTGTGTTTGCACTAGACTTAAGTGATCATTGTCCAATTTTCTGCGTTAGAGATTCCAGACAAAAAAAAGAAAGAGGGACTTTAAACATTTTGTTGAGCAGGCTTTTCTTCATGATTTATTTCCCAGTGATATCACAAGGTTATGTCCTATTCCTGACCCTGAATTAGCCCTAAGCCATTTCACAGATGTTTTAACTCCTTAGCAAATAAGCATGCTCTCTTTTGGAAAGGGTAAAAATAAATAGATTGAATCCTTGGTTCAGAGATGTTAAGGTTAATGGATGTAGCATGGGCAAAAGCATGAGGCTCAAAGTCCTCTAAGGATTGGAAGTTCTTCAGACAGTTGAGAAACAAATGTGTCAGGGCAATTAGAAATGCTAAGTCAAGTTATTTTGTTGATACGTTGTTTGATTGTAGTGGTAATCCAGCAAAATTTTGGAAAACAATTAAGTCACTAAATTATGGTCATGCTTATTCTCTGCCCAAGCACCTTCCTCTAGATCCTGTCCTTGTCTCAGAAAAAAAGATATTTTTAATAGTCATTTTATTTCTTCCGGTCACCTGTTTGAAAATCCAAATCTATCTACAATTGCTGCAATCAAAGATGGGCTCAATTGTAATAGGTTTCTTTTATAGAAATAAGCAGTGCCTCTCTTTTAGAAGTAAGTTGCAGATTGTACAGGCAATATTTTTATCAGTGCTTGACTATGTAATTAACACCCATGTCACTGACCTGTGATGCTGTGTATCACAGTACTCTTAGATTTATTACAGGAAACAGTTTTAGAACCCATCACTGTATGAGAAGTTAGGGTAGCCATCACTTACCACTCAATGGGAACAACACTGTCTTGTTATTATTTATAAAGTCATCCTAAATAAGCTACCATTTTATTTATCATCACTTTCAAGACTTAGAAATATGGGATGCCGTTACCTGGATATTTTATGGGAAAAACTGCATTCACCTGTTATGCTCCTCAAAGGTGGAATAAATTAGACAAATGTTTATCCCTAGAACATTTTAAGATTCTGCTGGAAGATGTTTTATATAATGAATGCTCCTATTTTTCATAATGTGTCTGTTTTATCTCTGTGTAATGTACTTATATTACTGCCATTTTGTTTTTGTTCTCTCATATTTTATAATTAATTTCTCTTGTGTATGTGTTCTATTTATGTTTGGTGTAAGATTGTTAATTGTCTGTCTATCTATCTATTCAAAACTCTTTAGTTTATGTTCAAACACTGGCATGTATTCATACTGACAGCAATCTGCTTATCAGGCTTGGATCCAGTATGCCAAAAGTGTTTCACAAGAGACAACATTAGGTGTGATGTTGATGAGAACAGGATGGAGTCAGGTGCTTTTTTGTTTGTCAGATCTTTTTTTGTACATAGTCAGTTTTCACTCTATAAGATAATTTATGGTACTTTTTTTTTACAGCAATATTCTCATTTACTGTAATAATACTGTATCACAGTATTATAAAATTCTGTATTTTCTATTTACTTTATGACAAGAAAAGATGTACTGTCAGAAATGAAGCCCATTGAAAACTTTCCTGCTGCATTTCTATGAGTCGTTCCTGTAGAAACACTGAAGTACGTTCTATAGAGAGCTACACATCTGACTGTGTTTACACTATATACACATTTATACACTATCGACCATTAAAGACTGCATATACACAATAAAACAGTGATGTAACTTCGAAGACTTTTATGTTCGTCTGAAAGGTCGATGTGTGAACAGTTAATCTTCCTCTGAACACACAATCCATCCTGTCAATATTAGCTGTGTGCGTGTGTGTGTGTATGTGTGTGTGTGTGTGAGAGAGAGAGAGAGTGACTGTGTGTGTGTGTGTGTGTGTGTGTACAGAGATTATAACAGAGCTTCACATCTCAGAAACAATTACCGATATCAGATAAAACAAACACACACATTAAAAAACGTGCGCACACACATACACACACACACACACAGTGCTGTAGTATTATCATAATGACAGTTTGATCGCTGTCGTGTTTCCGTCTCATGTCAAACTGTTCAATCACAAGACAGTCAGGGTCAGAGGTCATGTGACGTTCAGAGGTTCATGTGCAGATAAATTGTTATCAAATAAAAACTAATTTAAACGTCATGTAGTTCATCTCGTTTCTGTCTGTTGTGAATGTTCACACAGGCTGGCTGAACTAACTCACAACTAACCAGCTGACTAATAGAACTGAGTCTGTGTGTGTGTGTGTGTGTGTGTGTGTGTGTGTGTGTGTGTGTGTGCGTGTGTGTGTGTGTGTGTCTGCATGTCACTGTGTGTCTTTGTGCTGTTGTCATGACGACATAATGAATGGCACAGGTGTGATAATGTTCAATGTGTCTCCGGGAAGATTTATAATTTTGCCCCACCCATTTATACACCTGGACACACCTGACCAATCAGTGCGAAGTAGGCGTGTCTGTCAGTTACTGTTCCTGAGTTCAATCCCGTTTTATCATGTTAGACCAGAAAGTAATCTGATTACTTTTCCAACTATTATTACTACTAACTAACAACAAAATAATATTAACAACAACAACAACAATAATAATAATAATAATAATAATAATAATGAATTGACCATTATATTAGAGCTACAGAACCGACAAATTTATCAGTCCTCCACATGTCAGCACCTCCACTGCTGGACAGCTCCTTCTACACATGTAGACCTCACACACACACACACACACACACACACACACACACACACACACACACACACACGCACACTCTCTCTCTCTCTCTCTCTCACACACACACACACACACACACACACACACACACACACATTGAAAGGGGAGGCGGCTCTTTGATCTGAGAGCGGCTCCATTTACCGGAGCTTTAATCGGTTTGTACCAGGGAGAGAGAGAGAGAGAGGGGAAGGGAAGAGAGAGAGAGACTCCGTGACCGGAACGCGCTCTGCTGCACGCGGACTTCGGTATTTTTCTACCTACAGACGTCGCATCGTCCGCCGCTGCGTGACACGCGCGGTGTGTGTCTGTGTGAACCGGGAGTCTCTCCGCCTGTCTGTCGGTATTTTTTAAAGTCACTGTTGCTTCTCGTCAGTCCCGGTGTGCTTATACTTTCACCTGTACCGGATGTGAGGATGATCTGCAGACCTCCGTGAGGACCTGAGAGCTGCAGCCGGTGGAGGGAGCCGACATACAGGACGTGACCGGACCGGAGAGAGTCGGCGGTCCCGCCGGTTTGACGCGCAGTTTACCGGGACAGAAGCCGGGGACGCTCCGCTGGTAGGTGACACATACTGGGATTCAACCCGTTAATAACCCGTTATATTTTACCGAGCTGCACACACTGCATCAGCAGCAGGACTGACACTGACAGCTGCACTACAAGTACAGGTATTACTATGAGTATTAGTTATTATACTGTAGCTACATGTGTGTATTTCATCATTTGTTATCTATTATTTATAATTGATTTCTGTGATTTATTGATTGTTTTCTTCTGTTTGGACTGTAAGAGTGCCATGGATCAATTGTGATATGTTTCATGTTGATTGATTGACATCAGAAAACAAACACCACTCTTTATATTCTCAGCATGCCGTGTCTTCTTCTTTGTTAGTAATTACTGAGGTATTCCATCTTTACTCTGGAATCAACCCAGGGACGTTACGACATGCACGGCAGCACTTCTTCACATTAGACAGGCTGTGTGTTCAAAATGGAAATGAAACAAACAAACAAATTTAAATTGGAACTGTTGTGGATTTCTGAGGCTCAGCTGAGAGGCTGAGGAACATGTTAAATCTGAGGTTGACAGTAAAATGTTAAAAGACATCAAACAGGTTTGAAAAGTCTTGTGGGTTCACCAGATCAATAATAAAAAATGAATTTATGTTGGCATGTTTATCCGTGCATTATCAGTTTATTATTGGACATTATGTTTACAGATAAAACCATCCTGTGAAAACAGATATACACAGAAAGTAAAAGGACCTAGAGGGGAACTCTGAGGTACACCAGATGTGTCTGACGACTGAAACTGAAGCTGAGATTAAAATACAATAAGAAACCGAAGGCTTCACTCAGTATAGAAGAAAAGATCTGTGTCCATGACAACCAAAAGATAATTGGTCAACATGGTGACAGTTTTGGTCACAAAGATTATTACTGGATAGAAGTGCAGAAATGTTCGACTCTGAAATACAAATGATACATTTGGTTTAAATTCTAAAGGTTCTTGTCCAGATTTGGCTTAATAATTACAGTTAATGCTGAAACAACCACAAGTGTAATATTAGACAGAACAGACTGAAACACCTGCTGACAGCTGTTTCAAACACAAACTGAGACAAACTGAAAACATCAGGAGAGCCTGAACAGCTGCTGATAAAGAGCAGCTTCGACCCGTGTTGTTGGTGCTCTGAGCTGCTGCAGACGGACTGCGGTGCAGCGTTCAGCGTCCTGCCTGAGAACAGAACGTGTTGTTGGTTCTACAATGTTCTCATTTTAGAGAACAGATTATTCAGTCAAGATGGCTGAACTATGTCAAAAACCAGCAATAGGACCAGTGGAAACAGTAGAATCAGTAGAATCAGTGGAACTAATAGAACCAGTAGAACCAGTGGAACCAGTACAACCAGTGCAACCAGTAGAACCAGTGAGGTGCAATTCGTCAGTCGCAGGTGTGATGTGTCTTCAGTGCAGCTGGTTGGTCGGAGGTGGTGGATGTGAAACTCAAAGGCCTCATTGGCCTGAAACTTTAGCTGAATAACTTGTTCTTCTTCAACAGCAGAAGCCTGGTGAGTCTGAAGTATTGATATAGTCCTGATGAAGTATTGATGCAGTATTGATGAAGTATTGATGCAGTATTGATGAAGTATTGATGCAGTATTGATGAAGTATTGATGCAGGAGGTGTTGGTAGTGATAAAGTCACGATGCAGGATTTATAAGGTATTGATTTTGAATTAATTACTTATTGATGCAGCGTTTATGTGTTAGTGTTGTGTTTTGATACAGTATTGATGAAGCAGAAATAAAGTATTGATGAGGTACTGATGTAGTATTAATATGGGGCTGCTGTAGTTGTGATGTTTTACTTCCACAGACCAAACGGAGGAAACAGGCAGAAACATAAAAAGACAGACAGGAGATGTTGTTCTTCTGTGTTTATTGTAAAGAATGATCAGATCTGAGTCTTTCAGGGTTTAAGGAGTTGAATTTTTTACCCATAATGACAAGTCAGTTCAGCTCAGTGTGTAAAACTGTATTTTTAATAGAATTTATTTCTGTCTTCCAAATGTCTGCCGGCTTTTTATCGTATTTTTACATTTTTTTCTTTCCTGACTTCTTCTTTCATCATTTCTTCATGTTTCTTTCATCTTGAATTTTCTGCTGTGCTTTATTTTTAAAGTCTCTTAAAGTTTAATGTTTCAGAGAGAAAACATGGTTCAGTGTCGTGTTTTCAGTGGGTAACAGTCTGAATAAATGCCATCAAACTGCTTCTGCTCAGTCCTGATTGGTCTGTCCGTCTGTATGTCAGGTGGTGATGTCATCATGATGTTGCCAGTCTCGAGGTTTAAAGGTCACCAGCCTGTTGGCATGGTAACCACCACTGCAATGCCCTGGTTGTCCATCAACAGTGAACCTGCCCCCCACTGGCTGTGGTTGGCCAGCTGGTCTGGGGCAGCATACCAGGCCACACCCCCTCTGGTCTTCTACCCTCCAGCTGTGTGGATACCTGAACACACACACCTGATGCCTGAACACGCACACCTGATACAGGTAACACACACACACACCTGATACAGGTAACACACACACACCTGACACAGTTAACACACACACCTGATACAGGTAACACACACACACCTAATACAGGTAACACACACACCTGATACAGGTAACACACACACCTGATACAGGTAACACACACACACCTAATACAGGTAACACACACACACCTGATACAGGTAACACACACACACACACCTATAACAGGTAACACACCCACCTAATACAGGTAAGACACACACCTGATACAGGTAACGCACATACACACCTGATACAGGTAACACACACGCACCTGATACAGGTGACACACACACCTGACACAGGTAACACACACACCTGATACAGGTGACACACACACCTGACACAGGTAACACACACACCTGATACAGGTGACACACACACACCTAATACAGGTAACACACACACACACCTGACACAGGTAACACACCCACCTAATACAGGTAACACACACACACACCTATAACAGGTAACACACACACCTGATACAGGTGACACACACACACCTGACACAGGTAACACACACACACCTAATACAGGTAACACACACACCTGATACAGGTAACACACACACACACACCTATTACAGGTAACACATACCTGATACAGGTAACACACACACACCTATTACAGGTAACACACACACACACACCTATTACAGGTAACACACACCTGATACAGGTAACACACACACACATCTATTACAGGTAATACACACCTGATACAGGTAACACACACACACACCTATTACAGGTAATACACACCTGATACAGGTAACACACTCACCTAATACAGGTAACACACACACACACCTATAACAGGTAACACACACACCTGATACAGGTGACACACACACACCTGACACAGGTAACACACACACACCTAATACAGGTAACACACACACCTGATACAGGTAACACACACACACACACCTATTACAGGTAACACATACCTGATACAGGTAACACACACACACCTATTACAGGTAACACACACACACACACACCTATTACAGGTAACACACACCTGATACAGGTAACACACACACACCTGATACAGGTAACACACACACACACACCTATTACAGGTAACACACACCTGATACAGGTAACACACACACACCTATTACAGGTAACACATACCTGATACAGGTAACACACACACACACACCTATTACAGGTAACACACACCTATTACAGGTAACACACACCTGATACAGGTAACACACACACACACACACACCTATTACAGGTAACACACACCTGATACAGGTAACACACACACACCTATTACAGGTAACACACATCTGATACAAGTGACACACACACACTTGATACAGGTAACACACACACACCTATTACAGGTAACATACACTTGATACAGGTAACACACACACAGCTGATACCTGAACACACACATGATCTCTGGAGATGTTTCCAACATAAAGCTTCAGTCTGACGACTGCAGAACAAAACATTTTGTTTTATTGTATTTTCAGCGTTAAACTGCTGCTGTTTCCATCTTTATATATTTAAAATCAGTCAAATGAAATACAGGAACAACGTAAACAGATCAAAGACTGCATTTCCCACAATGCCTCTACAGTCAGCCTCTGAACCTGGAAGTCGTTAAAACATGAAATGATTCGATCAGCGTTATATTTTGTTATATACTGAAATATATTATTATATATGAAATATTGTTTGACTTTTACTGCTTATTAGTTTGTAGAATCGAAAGACGTGTCAATCTTTATGTGATCACATCTGTTGGAGTTAAAACAGTCGTCACATCTCTCCTTCAGTCTGATCTAAAGAGTCTTTAAGTCCGTTCAGCCTCCTCTGCAGTCTGGAGATAAGATGAAACTTTAATGATCCCTGAGGGCAAAGTGAATAATTGTCTGTTAATTATTGGTGGCGTTAATTATCTCATGCAGCTCTTCCTTAATTCTTTCTGCATAAACAGCAGCGACAGAGTAACAATCTGTGTTTAACATCTTATCAACGGGCCTTCTGAAGTCGTTTCACGGAGCTGATGTGATTTTTCTTTTGAAAGTTTGTTTCCAACAAAGAAAAAAAACGTCTAAAATTCTAAAATGTGACATTAAGTTCCACAGCCATCCTGAAACCTTGACTGCAGATTATTCTGAGCTCTGATTCATCATGTTTGGAATAAAAGGTGTGAACCTTTTGTTCAGAGATGAAGAGAGATGAAGTGTTTTCATTTTCACGGTCATAATGGATCTCCGAGCGCTGCTTCACCTTTATTGAGAAATCCTTTTAAGAATGTGAGAACGATGTGAGTGTTTTAAGAGATTCTTCACTCACACCATCCATCCGAGAGAGAGACATAAAGAACATGTGAACATTGATGTTCTGTGATTCTTCAGATTCTTCTTTTCACGTCTGCAAGGCTGCGAGTTTGAGCTAAACAGCTCCGCTTTGCATGCTGGGATGTTGATGAGTGGAGTGATGCCATGTTGATTACGATCCCCAGACATGAAGTCCGTCACTTCTGTTAGCTGTCTTTTTTTAAAAAAGTTACATTTTGATTTGTAAACAAGAGAGTTATCTTTATGTTTTTGTCACATAGAAAAAAAACGTAAATATTCCTTCTTATTCTGTGTCAGGTGTGAAAGGAATACTCTAAACTACCTAAAAACACAACGTGGTTGATGTTACATAAAGGTCAGGTGATGTTAGCATGTTGGAGTAGCTAACATTTATGTTAATGCTATAAAACCATCTGAAACAGATTGTTAATATAATATAATCATATGAACATAAAACTCTTGTGTTGTTAGAATGAGTGATTTATGTGACTTATGTTTCTCAACTCAAACTGCCTTCAAAACCTAAATACAATATAAAACATTATGTTCCAGTATTTTTAAAGGATGAGTTCACAATTTTTCAAGTGTGTTTTAAACCAACAGTCAGGAGCCCAGATGAACATTAAAGCTGTTTTTCTTGCTGTAATCATTCCTCCTGTTCATACTTACCATTAGAAGATCCCTTCATAATGACCTTACAATGGAAGTGATGGAGGACGAAATCCACAGTCCTCCTTCTGTGCAAAAATGTATTTCAAAGTTTATCTGAAGCTAATATGAAGCTTCAGCATCCAAATGAGTCAAATCAAGTAGATATCTTTCAACGTTACAGTCTTTTTAGTGCCAAAGTTCCTCTTTTTGTTACTTTATTTCCACAGCAGCTCAACAGGGAAACACAAAGAGGAGAATTTGATGCTAAAAAGACTGTAAATGTGTCAGATATCCACTTGATATGACTAACTCAGACTGATGAAGCTGAATAGAAGCTTCACACAGACTTTTAAATGACTGTGTGGACACACTGTGGATTTTGGCCTCCATCACTTCCATTGAAAGCACATTTGAAGGATCTTTTAATATCCAGTATGAACAGCAGGAATGATTACAGACACCTGACTGCTGGTTTAAGACACACTTGATAAATTGTCAACACGTCCAATAACAGCTTCCTGCTCAGTGCCGTTAATTCACTGACAAAACAAAATCACCAAACACAACAAGCTAATCTTTAACAGCACATTAGCTGACTGTTTAACATTAGCACAAAGTTGGACCCTCCACTTTCTCCTGCACCTTGCTAACACTAATGCTAGCTACAAACGTCTTTATAAAAGACTAAAAACACATCTCTATCTGCTCAGTAACACCTGAACATTGAACTCTTTGTGTGGTTTTCTTAGATTTTTATTTCACACAGAACATTCTGTTCACTTCTCATTCTGAGTGAAAAGGAGTTAGATTAACTGTTTTTGTTTGTTTGTTTGTTTATTTTTTTTAACCTTTATTATTCAGAGGAATTTTCAATGAGAGCAATGCTCTCTTTTTCAGGAAAGCCCTGATCACAATCATACCTGGAAGCTGCCCAGTACAACCACAGTCTCATCTGCCGGCCACTGAGCAACTCCACTGGGGCAGTTGGGGTAAAGGGCCTTGCTCAGTGGTGGTAATGAGGGAGGGGCGAGCGCTGCTTCTTCACTTTCCCCTCCCAGATTTATCCTGCCGGTCCAGGGGATTGAACCGGTGACCCTCCAGTCATAACATCGCCTTTGCAAACTGTAAAGGAAGGTCCGACCTGGACTGACAACCACGCATGTTGTCTTCTTGATATTTGGGCAGATGGGAGCTTTTTCTTCTTCCTGTGTTTACATTCTCGCTCCCACCCCAAACACATCTGACCAATAAGAGGAGAGAACATTATCACCTGGGTGTTAGTGATGCTTTTTGGTTCATTTGAAACTGAATACGTTTGTAACAGTTGACTCTTTTAAAAATAGATTGGATAAATTCTGGTCAACGAAGGATATTTTTTGTGATTATTTGTGAAATTACTGTTATTTTAAAGAAGTATGATGTGGTATTGTTTGTTGTATGGTTTGTTTGTTTTGAATTGTCGAGTCTGGTTTGGAGGATTTAGATCCTGTACCAGAAAATTCTTTGTAAATTTCAATAAAATCAAAACAACTCATCACTGATTCAGAGCAGATAAACTGTTTTTTCTTTTTTATTGTTTCAGTGGGAACGTCCAGCTGTTGAAGTCGTTCCTGTCCTCCCTCCATTCTATCGCTCTTCACCTCTTCATCCTCTTCATCCTCTCCCCAAGGTAAGCACACACACACACACACACACACACACACACACACTCACAAACATTAGCCATGTTGCTAACATGCTAGCATGCTGGCTTGTTTCCAGTTGACCGAAGGCTGGATCTCACCTGAGGAAGTGGGCGTGTTCCAGAGGCGAGACAAACACCTCCGACTGACCAATCAGATCATCCAGAGGCCAGGTGGACACGCCCTCAGGACCCATCTGCTGCTGTCTCCTTCTCGACTCTCAGGTAAGAGGTCACCTGATGAAGGTGGGTGGAGCCAGAGGCAGACGTTTGTTTGAAATTGTCAAACTCGTTTGTTTCCTACCCAATCAGAATCAAGTCTCGTTATTGACAGAAGGACTCACAGTTAGATTTGTTTTTACCTTTTAGTGGTGGAAGAATTGTTGGCCACCTTTGTCGTCATGGCTACAGTAATAACCACGGGGTTAAGGTTAGGAGACGATTGTAGTTCCGCTTTTTAAAAAACTGTCCCGACTCGCATTGGAGGCAGAAAAAAAAACAACGGTCTCCTGTGGGAAAGCCCACTGCTGGGTGAATGCCTCCATCCACCCTCCTCCTCTGAATGAGGAAATCTGTCCACATATATATACATCATATGAACGTCACCACTGCTCCACCTCACAGTTACTACGGCAGCTAGCTGGCAGCTGTCACTCAAACTAACTATAGCTCGACTAACATTACAACCTGTTGTGTTGTTTTTCTTGGGAGGACAGTCTTAGATAATCATAAAAAGTAGAAGCCAGTGTGAATGTTTTCAACTTTAAAACGATTCCAACCAACATTTTCACCTCATGAGGACTGTAATGAGATATCTGTTCTGCTCGACTGGACTGTTTTTTTCAGTCTTAGAGCCTAGATTGTTTGCGTTCATTCAAACAGACTCTTTGATTTCTCTGTTGGTCTGAACACAGATTATTTGAGCTGCATGTTTTCCCTCCACAGCCGCTCAAGTTAGTTTTTGTTTGAGGGGACGTTCAGATGCAGTCACAGGCTTGTGGAAGCCAACAAATGCAGATTAAATGTTCTTTTATTTTCGTGTGTGTGGGTGTGTGTTCATGTTGGAGATTTTCTGGCAGAGGCCCCGTTTCTCTTCAGTTTAGTTTGTCAGGATCGTTTTGTCAGATTTTCGCTAAATCGGTCTGCATGGTGAATTCAATTCTTCTTAACTTGGACTTAAAAATCACAAACAGTACGACAAATAAAAGCGACACTTGTTCCCAACAAAAAGCCTGAGCAATAAAAGCAGATGTTCTGTTTGAACTGATTACATAACCAGTGAAAGGACTTCTGTGTTTTTATCTACATTCAGCAAAATCAGTGTAGGAAAAACACTGCAAAATGTGTTAATGTTTGATAAATGATCTTCATAGAACCTACATTTATATGATGTTTAATTCTGTGCGGCCTGCTTCACTGAGGTTGGTCAGACTGGCTGTCGGAGTGTTTTATTGTCCACTTCCTGTCCACACTAACCCACTCTGGCTTTGTCCACGACACAGAGCTGATATACAGATGTACGGACAAGACTAAAGCTCAGAGTCTAAATGAGACTGAGCCAAGAACACAGAGAGTAGCAGCTCGACGAAACACAGTCCAGCATCTAAACACAGAAATTATTATTAGTAGTAGCATTAATAATAATGGAAAAACTCAAACTCATTAAACACCAAACCTGTACTGTATACTGTACTATTTATACTATATACTATCCTACGTATACTACATACTGAATGATACATACTATATACTGCCCAATATATACTATACTGTATGCTGTACAATGTCAGCAAAACTGATTCATGCCTTCATTTCAAGCCAACTTGATTACTGTAATGCACTTTTTACTGGCAACTGAGAGACTTCAGCTCATTAAAAACTATTTTATTATCAAGTGGACTTTATTCTATTTTCACTTTATTTTTATTATTATTATTATTACCAAGTGGATTATTATCAAGTCATTTTCCAACTTATGTTACATACGTGCTGAGGTCAGTGGTTGGTAGGTGTGTTTTAACCCCCACAGCACCACTAAGGGTGCAGCTTCAGGTTGTGTCCAACACAGATAAGAGTGAGGTTAAACCAATGAGAGGACGTTCTGTGGGAAGCTGAAAGAAACTTATTTCGGTTAATCAAAACTGATGGTGAGTCCGTGTCCATTAGAAAAAGGAAAAGGTTTTGTTAAATTATGGCTTCAGAGACCTAGGCGCTGATTTACAGATTGTGTACACGTGGCGAAATACTTTCTGAGTTTTCGCTTATTAAGTCTCAAATTACCACCACTGAAGTACACATTCTATGTATTGTATTTTCATTTTTTTTTATCTTATTTTATTAATGTATTCAAGTGGGTTTCAATTCCAACTTATGTTACATTAATATTTTTTTACATGCTCACAACTCATGCTGCCTTGACTCTCTATCTTCAGATTCCTTTAAGAAGGTTTTTAGTCGCCTGGCAGCAGATGTTTTACAGATAGTCACCAGTTCACTACTATGAGGTGTCTTTCCCAAAGCCTTGAAAACTGCAGTCATCAAGCCACTCTTAGAAAAAGCCAATCTAGATTCATCAGTACTGAATAATTACAGACCCATATAAACCTGCCATTTATTAGCAAAATGATTGAAAAAGTTGTCTTCAGACAACTCAACAACTTTCTGGTAGAAAACAACTATCTTGACACCTTCCAGTCTGGATTCAGGCCCCATCACAGTACTGTTGCTGCACTTATCAAGGTGCTAAATGACATTAATCTCAGCACTGACTCTGGTTAAGTCTCTGTCCTTGTGCTATTAGACCTTACTACTGCATTTGACACTATTGATCACCATGTACTAGCAGACAGACTTGAGCACTGTGCTGGTCTCTCTGACATAGTCTTGAGTTGGTTCAAGTCCTACTCTCAAGACAGACACTATTTTGTATTGATTGGTAGCTGTACCTCAGAGTGCCTCCCAGCAACGTGTGGAATCCCACAAGGGTCGATTCTGGGACCTCTGTTATTTAACCTTTACATGTTCCCTTTAGCCAATGTGACAAAGGTTATGGTTTCATACCATATGTATGCAGATGATACACAGATATACAAAGCTGAGTCGCCAAACCACTATAGTTCAGTAGACTCCCTGGGACAGTGTATCAAACAAATGGATGCTCAAAAATTTCCTTCAGTTAAATGAGGATAAAACAGAAGTCATTGTTTTTGGTGCAAAGGAAGAACCTTAATAGTCTGTCACTGAAAAGTAAAAAACTCTAGAAACCTTAGTGTTATCCCCGATTCAGACCTGAATTTCAGTGCTCACATTAAGTCAATAACAAAATCAGCCTTCTACCATCTTAAAAATATCACAAAGATCAGAGACTTGATGTCACAGAGATCTAGAGAAACTTGTACATGCTTTTATCTCTAGCAGACTGGACTACTGCAACAGTCTGTTTACAGGTCTGTCTGTAAAGAAATCAATCGGACAGCTTCAGTTGATCCAGAATGCAGCTGGTAGGGTTGTAACAAGAACCAAAAAAGCTCAGCACCTCCAAATCTGAGGCCATGGTGCTCTGCTGGAAAAAGGTGGACTGCTCCCTCTGGGTTGGGAGTGAGTTACTGCCCCAAGTGAAGGAGTTCAAGTATCTCCGGGTCTCGTTCACAGTGAGGGTAAGATGAAGTGTGAGGTTGACACGCTTTTTGGCATTGTACTGTGGTGAAGAAAGAGCTGAACCAGAAATCTGTCAATTTACCAGTCGGTCTACGTCCCAACCCTCACTTGTGGTCACGAGATTTGGGTAATGACTGAAAGAATGAGATCACGGATAACAGGGACCGAAATGAGTTCCCTCCAGGGGTGTCTGGGCTCAGGAGATAGGGTGAAGAGCCTGGAGATCCAGGGGAGCTCGGAGTAAAGCTGCTGCTCCTTGGCATCAAAAGGAGACAGCTGAGATGGTTTGGGCACCTGGTTAGGATCCTCCTGGATATCTCCCTCTGGATGTGTTCCAACTGGTAGGAGAGCCCGGGGCAGACCCAGGACATGCTGGAGGGACTACATCACTCTCCTGGCCTGGGAACACCTTGGGATCCCCTAGGAGGAGCTGGAGGGCATTGGCGAAGGATGTCTGGGTTTCCTTATTCAGTCTGATGCCACCACAACCTACATATATATATATATATATATATATATATATATACATCTACTGTACTGTATAATGAATAAAATATTTGTTTGACTGTTTTCTCAACTCAGATTTAAGAAGAAACACAGTGACATCATGATGTTGTATAAGAACATTTAACTCTGAGCTTCACGCTGATTTAATTTATCTCTGTAACACATTTATAAAGAAAACCCAGGAACCTGAATCACAAAGATCCTCTCAGACATGCTGATCATCAGTAACACTGTTCACTGTTTGTGGAGAATCTAGCAGTTGAGCTTCCTGTCATGATGTCTGCAGATGTGACTAATCAATCACAAGTGACAGTCTCTCTCTCACACATTTACACGGTTACTTTAAATCAAATGAGTCCTTCTATCGCTAACAAACTTTTACATCTATCTTCATCTAGTTTGAGTTTTATTTTAAACCCCAAACATGCCATTTTAATGATGAATGCAACAAGTTATGTTTCAGTTGATCACACTCACACTACAAGACACATTCAGTATTGTAAAATACTGTAAACGTACCGCTCAGGTGGTAATATGTGTAAATATGAACTACAGATTATTAAAGATCAGAGATTTTCTATTTGATGAGTATTTGTCAACATGAGCAGAGCATCCTGCCGCATTAACAAGCTAACTGTTTACACAGATGTTTTATTGTCGCTGTGATGCTGCTGGCTGTCAACAGATTTAGGTCAGTGTTTCCTGAAAGGAGCACAAACGTGTGGAGGCGGACTGATCTGCCACACACACATACACACAAACACACACACACACACACACACACACACACACACACACACACACACACACACACACACACACACACACACATAGATCTGCATTAAAACTAAAATTAAATTATAAATTTAAAATGAACAGAATAGTGTCGACCTCTGACCTTTCATCACAAACAAACTGTTCTTCCTCACTATAAATAACAACCTCTGTGGCAACGTTAGCTGTCAACATCTTCAGCTCATAACCTCATTTTTTGGGTCCCAAACTTTTCTGATTCTTTCTGGAAGGTGTCCTCAGATGTTATGGAAGAAATTTGAGGAACAACAGAAAAGTTTGTTTCAGCCGCAGCGTGAAAGCGTCGAACTGAATAAATAATATACAGATGACTTTTCGTTTTTTTTCTGAGAGTCTAAACATGTAACGTCTGTCCTGAAGGTGGCACTAGAGGAAAGGGTTCTTCCTCTGAGGAGCAGGAATGAGATCCGGATGTTCCATCACAATGGGCCTCATTCACAAACAGCGCATACGCACAAATCTGTGCTTAAACCGTGCGAACAAATGTTTTAAGCACAAATCCAGGATTCATCAATATGTTCTTACCTGAATTTGTTCTTACTCTTTGAACAAATTTAGAACTGCCTCAGACGACACGTACCCACAAATCAGGAACGTCCCACGGTTTTAAAAAATGATATTGTCAATATTTATTCAGACAGTATATTAAAACCACATTCTTTAAAAATGATTGGGCCTAAATATACAATATTTAAAAGGTGTGTAATTGCAAATAATACATAATTTATTTACTAATCATAGAATGAATAGCCAATATGTTGTAATCCATAAATCATCATCATAAATGTAATGAAATTATTAATATATTAAAATTGTCCTGTTCCCACTCTTAGATGACAATAGCTTATATATGGGAATTTCCATATTGGAATGTGACAGTGATTAATTTCTCAGATTTGGCAGTCGGGGGGGGGGGGGGGGATCTACACATTCACCAACTTTTTATTTTGCTACAGATGTACTGAGTGGTACTGGGGGACTTATTTTGTGCCCAAAGTAAAGCGGCAGTTGTTGAGATGTTTCTGTGAAGATATGAAGGTTATTCTGGGTCAGGGAGGTGTTGGCACTGATGAAGGTCCTCTGAGAAAGACAGAAGACAGGTCAATATGTCTCTTTGTTTCCAGGTCGTGTGAGAAGAGACACTACAAAGACCAGAGAGACTGAGCCAGAAGACTCCTCTTCTTCCTCTTCATCCTCCTCACTGCACCTCCTCTCTGTGTCTCCTCTACATCAGCCTCTCCACTCTGCTCCTCCTCCTCCAGGTGAGTCTGCTTTCCTGTGTCTAGTAGGGATGTGCAGAGAGCCCAGTATTTGTATCTGTATTTGTTGAGGGAGCAAAATTACTTGTATTTGTATTCGAATAAAAGTGTTTTTGTTCTTAGTAGGCTTTTAATTTTAGAAAATTAAAGCGTTACAATAAGTGTCCATAAATAAACTACCTTACAAAGGAGGTCCCCACACCAGACCAGGTCTTGAACAGGAGTCTCCCAGATCATAGACGACTGCGCTGACTACTGAGCTAAAACTTTACTCATTGCCTCATTGCAGACAGACACCTGCCAAATAAATATTTGTATGAAACAAATATTCATGAAAAAACCCACTATTTATGCTTTGCCAATAATGTATTTGTATTTGGGCACACCCCGAGTGTCTAGTCAATGTTAACTCTAGCAAGGTTTGAATAAGCTTGTATTGTGCACGTGCATGGAGTGCATAAGCAGCCCAGAACAGTCTATTGTCGAAAAGATGATACTACGTCACAAAAACAGGGAAAACTAGAGCGATGTTCTTCTCAGCAGCGGAACAAACCTGCTGATTAAACTATATGAAGAATATAAAGGTGTCTTCACCAAAAAGGGCAAAACTGCCGCAATTAACAAGGCGAGGGAGATGGTTTGGCTAAACATTGCTGACAGATTAAATGTGTAAATTACACAAGCCTTCATTCACATGAAGCAGCGTCAAGACAGCAGTTGTATTTTGGTTGAAATTGGGTCCTAGATGTTGCGATGAATATAGACCATCATTCTTCTACAATTTAAAAAAAAAAAAAAAAAAAGACTCATATTGCAGTGTCCATGTATGTAAGTCCATGTAAAGACCTACTTCAATAGAACACAATTCAAAATCAAGTTGTTAGTCCAGTAATGACATTTAATTTCTCAACAGTAACAGCAGGTTGGCCTTTTGGATTATATTGACTTATACACAATTTTACACTTTCTATTTTGTTATTTTGAACCAAACCAGTTGCTTAGACACACAAGTCTGGTCACATTTCCAGGTGACAAGGCAGCTCTCTTCCTCTGCACAATATGCCCAGAGGGGGAAAACAACCTCTCATAAGGCACTGATGTGACAGGTGTTGCCAAGTACTTGTGAGCAAGGCAGGCTAGCTTGTTGTGTGCCCCAGCATGTTTGGACCACCACTGTAGGAGACAATCCTCCGTGCTGATGACAGGTTCTGCTTTGAAGCACTCCAGACATTTCTCATTACAGTCCTTCTACTCCTCCTCCTCCTCATCAGATACAGAATCTGACGCAACTAAGAGAGCTGCTTTCTTCTGTGGAGTCATTACTGTTTGCACTGGTTGCTGTGCAAGCATCTCTTCCTTAAGAATGCCAGTGATCAATGCCCACACCTCAGATCTCTCAGGCACTTGAGGTCCTTTAAACCAAGGGTCATGTGCTGAGGAGGCAGTCATACTTAACTTTAAGTGGCCTTTATCTCAGCTAAAAGCAGTGGCACAAGTTAATCTATATTGGCATACATAAGTACTGTGTAGCCTATCAGCATTGAGGCCTCTGAAAGTAATGTGCTTCACCTGTGTTAGCAGCCAGTGAGAGAGAGAGGGAGAGCGAGAGGGTTACCTGCAGGGCTCCAGCAACGTTGCCAGCTTCTGCAGTTTCTCCAGCTTAGCCTTTGTTGGCATGGCGACGTTGGTTTTCTGTAAGGCTAGTGCATCTCTTAGTGGTTGTTGGTTTCTTTGAACACGCTTCACCATCTTTAGAGCGGAGTTGTATGAGTGACTCAGTCCTCAGCCCATGTGCGACTCGCAGTGCCCCATCACCTTTTGGCATTTGGAAAGTGCACCACCAAATGCTCTATTCTGCAGAAACACTGACAGAATGTTGAATGTTGTGCACAGTGCATGGCAAGTGTTTATAATTTACAATTATGTTTCGTGCCCTATCTGTGCTGAATGTTTGGTGCACGCCTCAGCATGATGTCTCTCCTCTGTTTTCATGACAGTCAAAGCATGTGAATGCAGTATTTACTGTTCATTGATATGATGGGCTGTAACCTCGAGGTAGCTATGATTCCCCAGTGATGTCCAGTAGTCATCAGTAAGCATGACAGTCACTGTGAGCTCCAACTCCTTAGCTAGTTTTGCTCTCTGTTTCATACAGCTCGTGTATCCTAGTGACGACTGTGGCTCTTGAGGGCAACTCATAAGTTGAGTCGGTGGATGCTGGAGCAATCCATTTAGCAATTGTTTTCCACCAAACGTTGAGCATGGTCTGTTGTTTCTTACCAGGGCTAACTCTGATGGTGTTAGATGTGTGCTTGACTTGCATGTGATATCACAGGCTGGATGGAGTCCGGTGATAACTGAATTCAGTCTGACAGTAACTACATACAGCCTTAGTTTTGTTAAGCAAGCCGTTTGGCAAAGTTTTGAAATGGAAATTCCCGTCCAAGAGGCCTTTCTCCATCATTCAGCGATTCAAAGTGTATAGAGCGACTTCTAATACAATCTGATTCACTCGAAGGCTAGAGTGAATCAGATTATATTTTCTTTTGTTTTTTTTTTCACACCTGCATTCTGCAAAGACCTGAACCTACTCTGCCTCTGATTGGCTCTGACCTTGATATTTTTACCCAAACCCAACCATCTCACTCCTCATGCCTAAACCTCACCAACGAAGGCAACGAGTACTAGCCAGTCAGAAGTTGAGTAGGGCGGGTCTTAGCGGCGTGCAGATAGGAAAAAAATAAGACTGGCACACATTCAGTTTGCAGCTTGAACTAAGAGTGATTCATAGGGTCAAACAGAACCTGCGTTAACAGCACTTGTTTTTCTTAAAAGTGGGATTGCGTTAATGTGTTATCATGTTAAAGCATTAACTTCGACAGCCCCTAATATGCATATATATTTCTTTTTCATTTCCATCTTTATTATAGTAACTAACTGATGAAAAAACTCCATCTGTCTTTGGCTGCAGATTTGTGGTGATGTGTGTTCATGTCTCTAAACTGTTCAGACATTTCCTGGAAAGAAGGTTTCAGTTTGTTGAGCTGTCTTTATCATGCTTCACTGTGATTGGCTCAGCTGTTTCAGAGCTTTGAGAGCAGTGAGGTGATTGGCTGAGAGAGTATTTAATAATCTATAATCACCTTCATCCAGCCCTTTTTCATTTTGTGCTGCTTCATAGACATGAACCAAAATAGCAGGTGTGAAGTGTAGGTCTGTGAGATCCCTCAAAATGCTAAACAACGTTAGTTTATGAATATGTGGACCAGCAAAATCAATCAATAAACTAATTAAAATACTTCAATATAGATTGCTATCGCGGGTCATTACTGTAAGATCATTTCCTGCTTACATGACAGCCAATGAAGCTTTTATCGAAGTTTTGTTGAAGCTGAATGATGGTTCGTGTAGTTTTATTGAAGCTGAATGATGGGTCTTGTAGTTTTGTTGAAGCTGAATGATGGGTCTTGTAGTTTTGTTGAAGCTGAATGATGGGTCTTGTAGTTTTGTTGAAGCTGAATGATGGGTCGTGTAGTTTTATTGAAGCTGAATGATGGGTCTTGTAGTTTTGTTGAAGCTGAATGATGGGTCGTGTAGTTTTATTGAAGCTGAATGATTGGTCATGTAGTTTTATTGAAGCTGAATGATGGGTCGTGTAGTTTTGTTGAAGCTGAATGATTGGTCGTGTAGTTTTGTTGAAGCTGAATGATTGGTCATGTGGTCTCAGTGTTGTTCCAGCAGCTTGTCGTGTGGCTGACAGATTTTACTTCATCTCCACCTCAGGCCTCGTCCCTCTATTGTTTAGCTGCTCTTCAGTGCTGTTGTTTATTTTTAATCTTTGCCAATTAAAAGCCAGCTCCACTTGATTTCATGCTCTTATGGATCTGCAGCAGCAGCAGCAGCATCTGCTTTGGTTTCCTGCAGCAGCGAGACGAATCTGCAGCTCAGCGTGACATTATTGAAAGCAAACTGACTAACAGCAACATGATGAAAAACAACAGCAGGGAGCTGAAGGTCCAGAGAAGAAGAAACTGACAATAACTGATGTCTACAAGTGTCCATACTTGTAGACTCACTGACTAATGGATTGATAAGTGATTAGTTTGGGATGATTTTTGTCTGTTTGCAGATTTCTGAAGTCATTTTGATCTTATTTTGCCTGTTGGAGCTCGTCAATAAAAAACAGTTCGCTCTGATTAGAACAAAATCCAAAAATAACATCCTGTTCTACAGTTTACCCCGCCATGCTCTTTAGTAACTGTGTGTGTGTGTGTATTTGTGTGTGTGTGTGTGTGTGCGCGCGCTCTGATGCTGTGTGAATAATAAATGATTCATCAGCTTTTATAAAATGTAAAATAGCTCATTACAGCTCTGTGTGTTTCTGCTGTTTGATTGTCCTGAAACTGTATGTTTGTGTGTGTGTGTGTATGTGTGTGTGTGTGTGTGTGTGTGTGTGTGTGTGTGTATGTGTGTGTGTGTGTGTGTGTGTGTGTGTGTGTGTGTGTGTGTGTGTATGGTCATTTCTCAGAGGTATTGTTTAATCTCCTTCCCACAACCCCCCTGTTCCTCTGATCCAGACGTGTCTATGTGAGTGTGTGTGTTTGTGTGAGTGTGAGTGTGTGTGTGTGTGTTTCATCGTTTCATCGGTGTTTGATGAGGTAATGAGTTCTGAATGGAGCTGATAAGGTCAAACACACACACCCACACACATACAGTCTCTGTCCATTATCTGTGTTATTGATCAGTGATCAGGTTAATGATGTGTATGATCAGCAGTGTAGTTGATCCACAGCCGTGTTGATGCTGTTTCTGCAACATCAGTGATGAAGGACTTCTTGTCTTCACCTCCGACACTCTCCCACCAGCTGTCTGTCTCTCTGAGGCCTCCCTCAGGTCTTCAAAGAGGACAGTCGTCCACCTGTCTTCCTGTTTCAGACACCGGGACCATGTGTGGCCTGACTGTGCTCTCTGTCATGGTGTCTGGGAACTTGAGCTGCCTCCCTGCATCAGCCTTCAGCTGTCAGTGTCGAGCCGTCCAGTGGACGATCTGCAGTACTGCTGCAGCTTCGTTAACAATGCCAGCTGACTTCTCCGTTGGGTTACAGATGTTGTGATGCTGTGTTTGCCAGCACCAGGAGCCAAAGGCGTAAAATTCTGTGTAGATTCATGACTAAAACTGTGTGTAAACACAAAGCCAGAAATATGCAGATTCATTCTTTTTGTCAGATGTATAACGCTGTGTGTACACATGGTTCTGTTTTAAAAAACTCACTGTGGAACTGGGCACATGAGCCTCATTTCCACTTCCACAATTATCCATAAATGGATGAAGATGCCCCCAACCATCCATTATCATATCAATATGCTGCCTGCTCCACCAGCCTTTACACCTGTTAATGAAACAAATGCGAAGAAGTGCAGTTTCACAGACTGTGTTGCACCAACTGCTGGTGGTTCTCCAACAGCCTGAACAGTCATTACACTTGACCATGCGGCTCTTTATAGCGTCTGTATAAAACTCCCTGCTGGAGAATAATCGACATCACAGCACGCCGCTCCCATTCTGCCTCAGAGACTTTGTGTGCATGCACACAACTCATTCAGTTATAGACTTTACTGTGTGGACAGTTCATTTTCCTCAGTCGGCTGATCTGTTCTTCAATCTTTGTTATCAATATCCTTTGTTACAACGGTGTGTGTCAGTGACAATGTAAGTTATCATAAATAATACCTGACATTATGTCTTCATTGTGTTGTAATACTAATTGTCAATACTGCAGTTTTTAGAAGCTTATGTGATAATTAGCAGGCTATTAGATTAAGCCACTAGGTGCTCAACTTAGTCAATAAGCAGGTGTGTAACCCAGTGTAAATGCTACAATTTAACTTTATATTACTGCTTGTTCATTTGATTCACTGTGTCTTACTGTCTTTACCGTCTTTACTGTCTTTACTGACGGTAAAAACAGTAAAGATGCTAGAGAGCAGTGGGGAGTTGGAGGTGCAGCCGGCAGAAGAGAACTGATCAGGGTTGAACCCTGTCGTCTCTCATCACTGGCCTCTCAGTGATGACATCATCTAGATACAAAAACGTGTCAGTTTCTGTCCCCCTCCTCAAGACCATGGACCTGGACTTTGCAGATTTAAGTCTCTCGAGACCCTAGAGGATCCATCTGCATCCAGGCACTGATGTCGTTGCTACAGTCAAGTCACCCATGAAGGCTGAATGAAGGCTTAATGCAGAAACCCTTTAACCACCAGGGTCTCACTGGTGCTCGGTGGTGTTTGTATTTAGACAGTCACAAAAAATATACACACGTAGGTAACACTCAGGTTCACAACTAGGCTCACAGCTTTACCACCAGACTCACACTCAGGTTTACAGTCAGGTTCACCACCAGACTCACACTCAGGTTTACAGTCAGGTTCACCACCAGACTCACACTCAGGTTTACAGTCAGGTTCACCACCAGACTCACACTCAGGTTTACAGTCAGGTTCACCACCAGACTCACACTCAGGTTTACAGTCAGGTTCACCATCACGTTCAGGAAGAAAGTAAAAACAAAAACTGCAACTGTGACAACAGCAACTTAAAGCTACAATATTTGTAACTATTCCGCATTAAAATGTCTAAAGACTACTAGACCTATGATATATTTTTTCTTCAGTTGTGTATTTACATTATTCCAAATGTTTCCAACAATTTAAATTTTTAAGCCACATTTTTACAATAAACTTTTTTAGATGTCGGTTGTTTTTAAGTATATCTTTTAACCGGATGAAGGATTTTAGTCATCGGACGTCTGGATCTGAAGTTATCAAAGAAACAAGCTAAGCAAACGTTAGCAGCAGCTCGGCTCACAGCCCCTCCCGGACATCCTGTGTCCTCCGAACAGCCTCACAGAAACACTAATTTTTAACGTGAAACTGCTTTATTCAGTGTTTTTACCGGCTTTCATCCCCGGGTACGTTTCTCTTGGAGAGGAGACCTCTGCAGATAATTCGGCTCCTGGTAAAAACCTCCTGAACAATGAACACTGAGGGAATCCAAACCAGGAGAAACTGGTTGTTTAACAATGAAGACAACAACTCCCATGATCCCACACTACTTCACAACATCATCAAACTCCGTCTTTTGTTATTGATGTTTTGATTGAGAGACCACTAGCGGCAGAAATTACATATTGGGCGTTTAAACATAGGACACACATATGCACACACACACACACACACACACACACAAACATACGCGCACGCACACACACACAGTTCTCCAGGGTGTAATTGGGTATTTTCAGGAGGACAGCTCATAGCTCATCTTCACAGGGCTCTGCTTTATACTGCACACACACACACACACACACTCACTCATTGAGACATACAGCCAGTGTGTAATGGGCTGAGCTCAGTAGGTATTGATAACCGGGTGATTGATTGAAAAGGCTGAAATTGAGGTAATTTGCCACAGGAGGTATTAACACACTCACGTGTATGTGTGTGTGTGTGTGTGTGTGTGTGTGTGTGTGTGTGTGTGGTCTGTCTTAGGCTGCTTGTGGGGACAAATTTCAGACTTAGAACCAGTGAATTGGGGATCAAAGCTGTGTCCCCAGTTGGGAA
Organism: Thunnus albacares; assembly: GCF_914725855.1. Classification (NCBI taxonomy): domain Eukaryota; kingdom Metazoa; phylum Chordata; class Actinopteri; order Scombriformes; family Scombridae; genus Thunnus; species Thunnus albacares. The sequence goes on along the minus strand of NC_058125.1, from coordinate 27,170,854 downwards.
AAAGCTGATCTTTGGGTCAGTGGTTGAGGTTAAGGTTACCTTAAGTCTCCAGGAAATTAATGTAAGTCTATGTAATGTCCCCAAAAGTGACTATGGTCTGATGTGTGTGTGTGTGTGTGTGTGTTTTGTGCGGTGTAAAGTGTTATGCTAAAGTGTAACCGTTCATATCCTGATATTAAACTCTCTTCATGTGCTGCAGTTATCTGTCTGTGGACCACAGACTGAGAAGCTTCGTCATTACATTTCACATTATCTGTTCAGCTACAAACATGTATGTGTACAAATAAAAATAAAAACAGGTAGAAAAAAAAGCATTTTCATGACTGCTGACACGATAATCATCTTTTCCTCCTCATGTTCATCTTTCGTGCTGATTAATAAATCAAAGAAAAACATGAATAAATCATCAGAGAAAAGGTAAAACCGCTGTAGTTTTAAATGTTTAAATCATGAAAGAAAATCATGAAGGTCATGTTTACATCTGAGAGAAGTAAATAAATATTAAAGCTTCATGATGAGTTTCATCATGAAGACTCTTCTTCCAGTCTCAGGTATTGATCAATGATTATGAACAGTGGTGGAAAGTAACTAAGTACATTTACTCATGTACAGCTTTGAGGTACTTGTACTTTACTTGAGTATTTCCATGTGATGCTACTTTCTACATTTCAGAGGGAAATATTGTACTTTCTACTCCACTACATTTATCTGACAGCTTTAGTTACTTTTCAGATGAAGATTTGACACAATGGATAATATAACAAGCTTTTAAAATACAACACATTGTTAAAGATGAAACCAGTGGTTTCCAACCTTTTTGGCTTTTGACGTCTTACAAAAAGCAGTGTGTAGTCGGGCTCACATTTCACATGTCTATGAGTTGTTAACAGCTCCACCAAATAGTGATTTTTCCCTCTAAACTTCTCACATGCTTTCATTTCAATAAATGTTCAAATGATCCAATATTTCAGCAAAAATCAAAGATTAGAGAAAAAGTCCAAAAACTGAAAACAGATTTGTGTATCAGAACTTTGTTTTTTCTTCTTTCCTCTCCCATTAATCATCTCACCACCCCTCAGATTTATCTGCTGACCCTTTGGAGGGGCCCGACCCCTAGGTTGGGAACCACTGGACTAAACTAGCTAACTGTATATAAAGTAGTGTAAACTAGCTCCACCTCCAGCAGCTACAACAGTAACATGCTGCTCTAACACTGATGCTTCACTATTAATAATCTAATGATGTCATATATAATAATATATCAGTCAGAGGGACCAAACCACTACTTTTACTGCAATACTTTAACTACATCAAGCTCATAATACTTATGTACTTTTACTGCAGTAGTACTCAGTGGTTAGCACTGTTGCCTCACAGCAAGAAGCTTCGAGGTCCTTTCTGTGTGGAATTTGCATGTTCTCAACGTGTTTGCATGGGTTTCCGCCAGGTGCTCCAGTTTCCTTCCACCATCACAGACATGTACTGTATGTTGGGGTTAATACTGCTGTCAGTGCCCCTGAACACTGGAACTGGCAAAAAGAACTGGAGTTGGTCCCCGAGCGCTGCACTGCGGCTGCCCGCTGCTCCCAGTGTGTGTGTGTATGTGTGTATAGGCTAGGTCAAATGCAGAGGATTAGTTCTGTTTCAATGTATGTGAGTACTGAGAAATGACAATATAGAAATCTTAATCTCCTCTTCCTCTTCTTCCTCCTCTCCCTCATCCTCCTCTTCCCCCTCCTCCCCTCTCTCCTTGTCTTGCTTCCTCGCCGTTCTCCTCCATTGTCTCCTCCTCCTCCTCTTCTTATTTTCCTCTCATTGCTTTATCAGCAGTTTCTCTCAGGTGTCTGTTGGACTGCTAGTGTGTGTGTGTGTGTGTGTGTGTGTGTGTGTGTGTGTGTGTGTGTGTGTAAATGAAGTTCTGTGTGCTGTTGAGCGACTCTCTGCCTTCTTCTTCTTCTGGCACTCTGCCTTATTGCATCTAAGCCATGGCTGCTGGAACAACTGATCTGGCAGAGATTGTGTCTACTTGAGATCCTGTTTCAGCTCCAGCTAGTACCCTGTCTGTATGTCCTGCACCTGGTCTGCCATACTACCTGCCTGGATCCCCTATGTCCCCTGCTGCCTGTCCAGCAATCACATGTGCTTGGCCTACTAACCACCAGTCTGCTACCTAGTCTGCTAGCTTTCAGACTGCTAGCCATCCTGCCCCTGAAGACCTCCGGCAGTCTCCTTTCTATGGGTCTCTATAGTTGCAGAGGCCATCAGCTTTTTCTACTGCCTGGTGCCCTTGCCGACACCCAGCCAGATCCCCAACCGATGGCTAACACCCAACCGGACCTCCAACTGTCAGCCAACATCCAGTCAGACCTCCAGACACCGGCCGCCACTGTCGACACCCAGCCAGACCCCCAACCAATGGCCAACACCCAATTAGACCTCTAGCCGTTGGCCAACACCTAACCAGATCTCCAGCCATCAGTCAACACCTAGTCAGACTTCCAGTCATTGGCCAACACCCAACTAGACCTCCAGCCGTTGGCCAACACCTAACCAGATCTCCAGCCTCTTGGCTACCCTTCTAAATGGCTTCACAGATGCCTCAGCCTCAGTGTCTAGGCCCTGAGCATCTCTAACAACCTCCAGAGCAGTCCCACCTACGCTGTTGACCTCCAGAGCGACCCCACCCATATGCCCTGTCTTCCAGTGATGATTTCCAGCCCTCGTTCTGTCTGCCCATGGGTCCTTCCTCTGCCCCATTCTGTCCTCAGGTCGTCTGCCTGAGCTCTCACGCTGCCTGCTCTTTTCCACTGTTCAAGCCATCCATCGTCTTGGTTTTGCTCCCTGAATGCCGCCTCCGGACCCGGCTCAGTTTGACCCCTCCTTTTTCTTTTCTCCCTCCTACCCAGCCTGGAGAGACATCTGGGAGCTGTCCCGCAAAAGGGGGTACAGTCACGATTCCTGTTTACGTCTTAGTTGCCCTTTCTGCCTCTGTCTTCAGCCCAGTACTCTTTTCTCTAGTCTTTGCAGTTCTCCACCTGTCCACCAGATGCCCCCAGACTTTCCATCCTATTTTCCACACCAACCTGCTCACCTGTTGCCACCCTGTGCATATACTTGTCTCAGTCATTCATTCCTCGTCAGTCATCTTAGTTGCTTCATAGTATACTTGCATCCTAGCCATTTTGTATCCTGTCTGTTACCTGTTCCTGCTGTTCCTGTCGTTGATAACTTTTTGCCCCTTTTGGATCTGTTCGTCGGATTTGGACTTCCTCCCTGTTGACTACCTGTAAGCCTGTCTTTTGATTTTGAGCATAAAAGCCACTTAATCTGTCAGTCTCCGATGTCTGCACTTGGAACCTCCATCCGTCTGACTCATACACACACCTGTGACAACTAATTATTTAGCAAGTATTTATATTAAGTATTTAGGAACAGTTTTCAGCGTCACATCACCGTGGTGACTATAGTTGGTGCTGATGGTAACGGCTCTGTGTTTCCATGGCAACCGCAGACCTAATTTTCTTGCCTGTGATTGGTCAGTCAGGTTCCATGTTTGGTTTGACTTTGACTTTAATGGAGACCAGGACTTGGAGAGGATGGAGTTTGGAGGGGTGAGATTTGAGGGAGGGGAGAGGATGGATGCAGGGGTGAGGATGGAGGGAGGGGTGAGGATGGATGCAGGGGTGAGGATGGAGGGAGGGGTGAGGATGGATGGAGGGTTGAGGATGGAGGGAGGGGTGAGGATGGATGCAGGGGTGAGGATGGAGGGAGGGGTGAGGATGGAGGGAGGGGTGAGGATGGATGGAGGGGTGAGGATGTGAGGATGGATGGAGGGGTGAGGATGGAGGGAGGGGTGAGGATGGAGGGAGGGGTGAGGATGGATGGAGGGGTGAGGATGTGAGGATGGATGGAGGGGTGAGGATGGATGGAGGGGTGAGGATGGAGGGAGGGGTGAGGATGGAGGGAGGGGTGAGGATGGATGGAGGGGTGAGGATGGAGGGAGGGGTGAGGATTGAAAGGTAATGAAGAAAAGGTGAAAAAATAAAGAAATAAATGGGATTAGAGGAGGAGGAGGGACGAAGAGACCAAGTCAGAAAATTAGATAGAGACACTTCAAACGAAGGGAAGCTACCTACTGCTGAGTATGTGTGTGTGTGTGTGTGTGTGTGTGTGTGTGTGTGTGTGTGTGTGTGTGTGTGTGTGTGTGTGTGAAGCAGCTTTGTCTAAAATCACATTGATGTTCACACACACACACACACACACACACACTCAGAGTTAATCTCCCATTCAGATGAAGATGAACCATCCTTTTATATCCCGACTGAAAAAGAGAGAGAGAAGATGAAAGGTACTTTCTTCTTCTTTTCCCATGATACCATTTAGTCGACTCCGGCTAGATCCTTTCTGGTTGTCACAGTAACGACGTACCTGTCAGTCATCGCCTGTCAGGTGGTCTGTGTGAGTGTGTGTGTGTGTGTGCGTGTGTGTGTGGACATATCCTGACTGTTAGTACAAAAACACTGAGTCCTACATTTCCCATAATGCACCTGGATAGTCATGTCTTTTATTAGAGCCATGTCTTTGATCCTGACTGTGCTAAACTTTAATTTATATTGATTGAAAATTGACCAATTTATGTTAATTTATTGTTTTTTAAACTTTATTTATTGTATTATTTATGTTGTATAATTTACAATTTACATATTTTAATGTATTTTCTTGTTGTTTAATAGTTTTATTGTATGGTTTGATTTTGTTTATTTTCTTTTCTTTATGTTGACTTTGTATGTAATTGCGCCACATGAAAAATTTGCTTCACATTTGGCCTGAACACACAGTAATGATTATTTCATTATCCTTTAATCTGTCAAAAAATGTCTTTTTTTGTTCAAAACCCAAAAATATTCAGTTTACTTTCATAGAGACTGAAGAAACCAGAAAATATTAACATTTAAGAAGCTGCAATCAGAGAATTTGGACAAAATGTTGATAATTAGCTTATGACTGAAAAGTTCAGAGACAACATACCTGGTTGTTTTTTTCCACCTAAATATCTGATGTTGCAGTAAAATCTCTGCTGGTAGAAACTACAGCGATACGAAAGTGTTTGTGGTTGTGTTCAGACTCTGGCAGCACTTGGTTAAAGTCAGATAAAGATCCTGGTCTCTGTTTAATACAGAACAAGGTCTACAGTGACTTGAAGCTCAACATTTTAGTCACACCAGCATCTTTAACTAACTTGAACACACACAGGACTCTTGATGTAGTGGTGGAAAATAACTAAGTACATTTACACAAGTACTGTTCTGGAGTACAGTTTTGAGGTACTTGTACTTTACTTGAGTATTTCCATGTGATGCTACTTTCTACATTTCAGAGGGAAATATTGTACTTTCTACTCCACTACATTTATTTGACAGCTTTAGTTACTTTTCAGATGAAGATTTGACACAATGGATAATATAACAAGCTTTTAAAATACAACACATTGTTAAAGATGAAACCAGTGGTTTCCAACCTTTTTGGCTTTGTAGTAGGATTTTTTATATAGGACTTTTACTTGTAATAAAGTATGTTTTTAGTATTTTTGCTGTATTGGTACTTTTTTAACTTAACCCTCCTGTTGTCCTTGGGTCAATTCTGACCCGGGAGGACAACAGGTGCCATTATGTGCTGTCATCAAAAAAAATGAAATGGTTTAAAAACAGTATCCTGACTAAGAAATGATGAATTATTTTAACTATAGTTGAGGTCAGAGGAAAATATGTTGATGGATTATGGCAGACTGCTATATGTAGAAGTTTAGTCAGGATACTGTTTTAACAGCACATAATGACACCTGTTGTCCTCCTGGGTCAAAAAGGACCCGAGGACAACAGGAGGGTTAAGTAAAGGATCTGAATACTTCTTCCACAACTTCCAAGCTGTGAACTCGGGTTTCTGATGTCAGGGTCCTGCATCTTGTACACCCGACTTCAGAGAGATAAAGAAATGTAATAAAACATTACCTGTGATCATCCAGCCAGAGGTTACATTTAATAGTGCAACATAATTGGGAAAACAATTTAGTTGTATATGAACGTACTTTCTAGGAGACAGTTTTCTGATGTGAAAAATATGTGGAATGGGTTTAAATATTGGATGAAGAAAACAAACAACAGCAGTCATCTGTTGCTTCATGTTTCCAGTCGGTTTCCTCAGAACCAGTGACATCTCCCCTTTACTTCACTTTACTGTAGATGTGTTGACTGGTGGCTGTGGGAGGTGAAGGGCAGCATTAAACGGATGACTCCTACACTTTCATTGTATGCAAATAACCTCCTTTATATTTCCAGTTTAATTAAGATATGGTTAATATTTTGGCTTAACTGGCTTCATCATTGAAAAAGCTACAGTGATGGTTTTGGCTCATAGAACTTCTGATGTGGTGCACATTTAAACACAATCCAACCATTTAGAAAAAAAGAAAATATTACAGATCTGAATAGTATCAAATAATAATAATAATAATAATAATAATAAATTAGGTAAACTAGGTTATAGGGGTGTGCCCGAATACAAATACATTATTCGGCAAAGCACAAATAGTGGGGTTTTATACGAATATTTGTTTCATACAAATATTTTGAAAATTATTTGTTTTGGGGAAGGAAAAAAAACCCATGTCGAATACCAGTTCGCAGGTCGGTTACATCGTTATCTCAGTCTATCTCCTCTGCTCCACTGTTACATCTATCAGGGGTAAGTCCCAAGAGACTCTCCATAACCTGTTGTTCCTCTTCTCCTTTCCACAAAGTTAGATTGTAAAAATAGGCAATAAATGAAACATGCAAAGCAAGAATCACCTTTGAAGTTCTTCTACATGTTACACGCTGTGCTGTCTGTGTGTTATGGGTGTATAAATAGGTAGAGGTCTATCTGCAATGAGTCAATGAGTAAAGTTTTAGCTCAGTAGTCAGCGCAGTCGTCTATGATCTGGCAGACTCCAGTTCGAGACCTGGTGTGGGGACCTCCTTCGTAAGGTAGTTTATTCATGACCACTTATCGTAACACTTTAATTTTCTAAAATTAAAAGTGTAATAAATACATAAACAGGATTCAAATACAAATACTGGGCTCTCTGCACATCCCTACTGGGTTATCATTTTAACTTACATCATTAACCTTGTTAACATCAGCATCCGCTCGTTGTCCCTCTCTCTCTGTCTTGTGGTTTTGCTGAGGAAGACCTTGTGTTCACAGAAATATGGAGTCTCAAAAAATCTGTGTTTTTTTATTCTTGAATGAGATTGAAGAAATTAACAAAACATATGGGCATGTGTTTCTGTTTCCATGTTGCTCTTTAATGGCCCTCCAATGAAAATGCCTCAGAGTGTCTGAACGCATACTTCTGCAATGTAATTATGACTCTTCATCCAAAATACTTGTGTTCGTGGGCATGTGCACAGTACATGGATGAATCTGCTGGAGATCCAGTAGTACCAATTAATATTTTAATCTGCATCAACCGCACTCTTAGATCTTTTCAACCATTAGCACAAGTTTCCTCCCAGTCCTTGTCATCAAAACAAACAAATAAATCTCTTAACCAAACCCATTTGAGAGAAGCCACAATTTTCTTTATTGGACAGTTTGTGAAATTTGGCTTTCAGGATGTTAAAAATGGACAAAACAAAGCTTAATCTACATCAGTAAAACAGAATGAAAAAGAACAATTGGTTAGAAAAAGCAAAAACACAATCAGTGCCTCTGGGATTTCAGTTTTTTTGTGATTATTGTGGTCAAAAATGTTCGATTTTTCAGCGTCTTTTCTCAAAAATTGTGATACATTTTGCAATGTTTTATATGCATTTATTGCAGTAAAATTGCAAGAATTGTAAAAAAAAAAAAAAAAAAAAAGGAAAATAGTGTGATTTTATTGACAATGAAGAGTCAATCACTTCCCACATGACATAAGGTACCACTGCACCATGTCTGTTGATTTGGACATTTCATGTGGAAAAGTTGCAGCAATTTAGCAAAATTGCAGGTCTCACAAATATTGCAGAGATTTCTTGAGTTTGGATGAATTATTGCGATCGCAAAATCGCAATTTCCTGGAGGGACTGACTGTGTGCTATCTTCTTCAAATGTGAAGCAGGTATTCACTGGTGTTGAGTTTACAGCCACATGTTGCCCTCCACCTTCACAGACAAAACCACAGGCAATTATTTAGACTGAAAACACATTTCTATTTCAGGAGGACTGATTTCAAAGACCTTCTGCTCTGTTTCTGTATCACCCTGAGTGTTTCTGACGCTTTCACAAGAAGCTTTTGGAGGTTTCTTTTCTGGCAACCTTATTTATGCAGATAGTTGCAGTGGTTCAGGAGCTACAGACATTCTAATTTGGATCCTTTTTCATTTTTTCTCCAAAACAAGGATGGAGTGGAAAAGGTTAATGAAGCCACAATCTGGCATTTCTCTATTTTCTCCTTAATTAACAAAGGATTGAATCAGGAATCCAGAATAATAAATACAAAACAATCTGTTAAACATTCAAACAATACATGTCATATCAACCACATAAAACAGTCTAAAGGTGAAAAGTCCATATTAAACCATCATCGGTTCTTTGTTCTGCATGGAATGAATTGGAGGGAAAAGAGGGGAGTCACAGGGTCCTGTGGGAGGGTCTTGTCAAGGGTGGCAGTCTATGCAATGATGCATGGGGGGGTGGAGACTTGTAATTTAACAATTATGTTCTCCTTCCACTGTTATACTGTATGTTCACCATCATAAACACGCTGCTTCCTCTCTGTCACCACACGAGTCAAATCACCTGCAAACAACAAACAAGACCTTACAGAGGTTTTTATTCTGTAGCAGAGGAGGAAAGTGAAGGGTTAAATTACCTCAGTGAATCTGCAGATACTGCAGACCTACAAACACACACACACACACACACGCGGCCTGTGGTGTGTTTTGCATTTCAACACGACACTGATTAAATTCGTCAGCAGAGAAGAACTGAGAGGAGACGAAGACGATCTGTCGTTCATTCAGAACACACAAACACTGTTTTCTGTTTCTCCTCTCAGTGTCTGAGTACTCTGACTGCAGCAGTGGTAGTATTAAGAGCAGTAGTTAGACGTATTCGTAGCAGTAGTTAGAAGTAGCAGTATCAAGAGCAGTAGTTAGTAGTAGGAGTAATAATAGCAGTAGTTAGAAGTATTAATAGCAGTAGTTAGTAGTAATAATAATAGAAGTAGTTAGTAGTAATAATAATAAAAGTAGGTATTAGCAATAATAATAAAAGTAATTAGTAATAATAATAATGAAATTAGTTAGTAGTAATAATAATAGAAGTAGTTAGTAGTAGTAATAATAGCAGTAATTAGTAGTAGTAATAATAGAAGTGTTCGTAGTGGTAGTAGTAGTATTAATAGCAGTAGTCAGTAGTAATAATAATAGAAGCAGTTAGTAGTAATAATAATAAAAGTAATTAGTAATAATAATAATGAAATTAGTTAGTAGTAATAATAATAGAAGTAGTTAGTAGTAGTAATAATAGCAGTAGTTAGTAGTAGTAGTATTAATAGCAGTAGTTAGTAGTAATAATACTATAAGTAGTTAGTAGTAGTAGTAGTATTAATAGCAGTAGTTAGTAGTAGTAGTAGTAATAATAGCAGTAGTTAGTAGTAGTAATAATAATAGCAGTAGTTAGTAGTAGTAATAATAGCAGTAGTTAGTAGTAGTAATAATAGCAGTAGTTCATAGTAGAAATAATAGCAGTAGTTAGTAGTAGTAGTAGTAATAATAGCAGTAGTTAGTAGTAGTGGTAATAATAGCAGTAGTTAGTAGTAGTAATAATAGCAGTAGTTCATAGTAGAAATAATAGCAGTAGTTAGTAATAGTAGAAGTAATAATAGCAGTAGTTAGTAGTAGTAGTAATAATAATAGCAGTAGTTAGTAGTAGTAATAATAGCGGTAGTTCATAGTAGAAATAATAGCAGTAGTTAGTAGTAGTAGTAGTAATAATAGCAGTAGTTAGTAGTAGTAATAATAATAGCAGTAGTTAGTAGTAGTAGTAGTAATAATAGCAGTAGTTAGTAGTAGTGGTAATAATAGCAGTAGTTAGTAGTAGTAATAATAGCAGTAGTTCATAGTAGAAATAATAGCAGTAGTTAGTAATAGTAGAAGTAATAATAGCAGTAGTTAGTAGTAGTAGTAATAATAATAGCAGTAGTTAGTAGTAGTAGTAATAATAATAGCAGTAGTTAGTAGTAGTGGTAATAATAGCAGTAGTTAGTAGTAGTAATAATAGCAGTAGTTCATAGTAGAAATAATAGCAGTAGTTAGTAATAGTAGAAGTAATAATAGCAGTAGTTAGTAGTAGTAATAATAGTAGTAGTTTTTAGTAGTAATAATAGCAGTAGTTAGTAGTAGTAGTACTAATTACTCAGACTGCCAGACAATTTAAAGTTTTTTTAACATCTTTACAGGTGCTCGCATCACTAAATCGATTATGTCATTTTGTAGGTGGAGCTTACCAGAAGTGGGCGGGGCTTCCCACACAGCGAGACAAGGAGGCGTGGCCTCTCATTCTAATCAATCAACGGTGCAGAGGGGCATGGCTACGGCCAATCGTCAGCCTGGAGAGAAGACTGTGTTCACCAATACAGGTAGAGAGACAGACAGGCACATGTAGTGAGACAGATGAACATAGAGACTTATGTATGTAAAAACCTGTCTCACTCTCTCTCTCTTATAGCAATGTATGTTTGGACCTGTCTCTCCCTCTCAGCTCTGCATTGATAAGTGGCCTGTCGTACCTTTCCAGGTAAGTCTGTCTGTCTGTCTCTCTCTCACCTGTCTGTCTGTCCATTTTATTTGTCTTTAATCTGTTTTCTTTATTTCAGGTCATGAAGGACGTTCCTCCTTCTTTCTTCTCCTCACGGTTTTCTTCTAGATTCACTCTGCTGACCAACTACAGACGCCGTAAGACCTGTCTGCCTGTCTGCCTGTCTGCCTGCCCGCCCGCCTGTCTGTCTGCCTGTCTGTCTGCCTGCCTGCCTGCCTGTCTGTCTGCCTGCCTGCCTGCCTGTCTGCCTGCCTGCCTGCCTGTCTGCCTGCTTGCCTGCCTGCCTGCCTGTCTGCCTGCCTGTCTGCCTGCTTGCCTGCCTGCCTGTCTGTCTGCCTGCCTGCCTGCCTGCCTGTCTGCCTGCCTGCCTGCCTGTCTGCCTGCTTGTCTGTCTGCCTGCCTGCCTGCCTGCCTGCCTGTCTGCCTGTCTGTCTGCCTGCCTGTCTGTCTGTTTGTGTTGTTCAGGGGTTTATTGGGTTATTTCAGGATGCAGATCTGATTCTGTGGTTGTGTTACTGATGGTTTGTGACATCACGGTCACATGACCGTGTGTGAGCTGTCACAATGTTTCTTCTTCTTCATGTCGGATCCACGTTCACTGGAGGAACTTTGTTCATCATTTACTGAAACAGTTCAATCACAAAGTTCATAAAGTCATAGAAGAGAGGAGGTTTATGGATCTGTGTCAGACTGTTTGAATAAATACTTCGTTTTTTGTGTTTTTGTTTGTTTGTTTGTGTCAGAGAAGCGAGGGATTGGTGGAGGTAAAGTCTCCTATGGAGGAGCATTGCTGCTGAGGACAAACAGAGCGACGGAAGAGAACAAACAGGTGAGGTTCAGTCATCAGGAGGTTATTGATCAACCAATCAGTTCGCTAATGTCTCTTCTGAACAGTCAGTGATTGATTTGCTGTTCCCAGATCAGATTCAAGTCAGCCTGTTTATGTGAATTAAGCTTCACCTGTTTGTTTGTTTGTGTCGATGGATAATTCATGCTGTGTGTGTGTGTGTGTGTGTGTGTGTGTGTGTGTGTGTGTGTGTGTGTGTGTGTGCGTGGTCCAGGTATTCCACACGTTGTGGGGACTCGCCTCCCTTATGGGGACAAAAAGTTCCCTTAATGTAAATCATTAATTTTAGGGTGAAGACTTGGTTTAAAGTTAAGGTTAGTTTAGGGTTATATTAAGGTTAGGATAAGTCTTCAGGAAATGAATGTAAATCAATGTGATGTCCTCTGAAGTAATGGAAACACAACTGTGTGTGTGTGTGTTTATGTGTGTGTGTGTGCTGCAGTGTGTTAGTGTGTCTTTAGACAGAGGAGAGGAGGAAGATGAGGAGGAGGGAGGTGAACGAGGGAGAAAAGACAAACGTCCTGTCGCATCCACTCCTGTCCCAGGATCGCCATGGTAACTGCCTCTCTCTCTCTCTCTCTCTCTCTCTCACACACACACACACACACACACACACACACACACTTTTTATTATACAGTTTATTGTTACTGATGATTATTGATTTTTCAGGCATTTTGTGTGCAACAGCTGCTCTGAACGTTTCTTGTTTCTGATGGTTTCTAATGTAACTCCTTCAGCGGTGTTACCATGACAACCGTGAGCCGCTACGGCTCAGCACAATGCTGAGTGTTTAAACAGGTTGCTTGACATCAATCAGCTGTTTTCACTGCCGACACAAACAAAGTGAATGTTTGCAGTCTGTGACTCTGTGGATCTCTCCGCTCTCATTGGTTGATTACAGCACTGGGCGGGGTCTGTGTGTGTGTGTGTGTGTGCGTGTGTGTGTGTGTGTGTGTGCAGGTGTGTGGTGTGGACTGGAGATGACCGGATCTTCTTCTTCAATCCCACAATGCACTTGTCTGTCTGGGAGAGACCAGGGGAGCTGATTGGCAGAGACATCAGCCAGATCATCGAGGACCCGCCCCATAAGAGGAAGAAAACGACACCTGATGGTCTGTCACAGAAATAATGGTAATAGTAGTAATAACAACAACAACAATAATAATAATAATAATTCTGTGTTCAACTCATCTCCTTCTGACAGATAACAGCTCCAGCTGTCATTCATCTGGTCTCCATGGAGATGATGAAGAAGATGAACACAACTCCAAGAGGAACAGGTGAGTCTGACATCATCCACAGTGCTGGGCTACATGATTGGTCGTATTAGTTTTTCTGAGCTGTTCTCCCTAAAGAAACATACTTATATACTTACGAATAAATGAATAAACAATAAAGTTTATTTACTAAAGAAACACAGCTGACAGGTAGATAAACAGCTGCTGTCTGTCTCTCTCTAGAACGGAGGAGTCGATGTCTCTCGTCCCTCGTCCAGGAGACGTCAAGCTCCTCCCACTGGAGCTCCGCATCACTCATTTTAGGGAAATGATGCTGGAGAGAGGGGTAACACACATCCACACTCACACACACACACACACACACACACACACTTCCTGGAGACTGACTCTAACCCTCTCAGGAGATGTTTACATCAGCAGAGAGTGATCAATAAACAGCGATCGAGCTGATATCTGTGATACCTGTGTCTCCTCAGGTGTCGGCGTTCTCCACCTGGGAGAAGGAGCTCCATAAGATGGTGTTTGACCCTCGATACCTTCTGCTGACCTCAGACCAGCGAAAACAGGTTCAACAGATACCTGACAGCTTGTTTTAGAACAGCTCTGATTTAAAAACACCTGTGTCGAATGTGGTCTCTTAGCAACAGGCGTCAGGTGTTATCACTAACACATCTGTCACCAATATATCTATCATCAACACGTCTATATTAGCAAGTCAGCTGATTTGTTGAACACATTTACTGTGTGTGTGTGTGTGTGTGTGTGTGTGCAGGTGTTTGATCAGTTTGTAAAGAGCAGGGTGAAGGACGAGTACAAAGAGAAGAAGAGTAAACTCCATAAAGCTCGAGAGGAGTTCAAACAGCTGCTGGATGAGGCGAAGATCACCAGCAGGTATCCGTCATTCATTATTCACCACAGCACAGTTAATTATTCAGCCATGTTCCTATAAAATCTGACCTGAATGCACATCCTCACCTGGACCAGCAGGTGTTTATCTGCCTGCCAGATCAGTGAGTTGACTCAAAGTCAGGCTGACAGGTGACACTGTGGTTGGTTAGTCTGCTCCCAAAATGTTAGTGAAGCCACTCATCAGTTGAGGAGTTTTTGAGTTTTGGTGTGTGTGTGTGGAGAACTAGTGTTCAGGCAGTGGTGGAAAAAGTAACAAGTAAATACATTTACAGTTTTGAGGTACTTGTACTTTACATGAGTATTTCCATGTGATGCTACTTTCTACATTTCAGAGGGAAATATTGTACTTTCTACTCCACTACATTTATTTGACAGCTTTAGTTACTTTTCAGATGAAGATTTGACACAATGGATAATATAACAAGCTTTTAAAATACAACACATTGTTAAAGATGAAACCAGTGGTTTCCAACCTTTTTGTCTTTTGACGTCTTACAAAAAGCAGTGTGTAGTCGGGCTCACATTTCACATGTCTATGAGTTGTTAACAGCTCCACCAAATAGTGATTTTTCCCTCTAAACTTCTCACATGCTTTCATTTCAATAAATATTCAAATGATCCAATATTTCAGCAAAAATCAAAGATTAGAGAAAAAGTCCAAAAACTGAAAACAGATTTGTGTATCAGAACTTTGTTTTTTCTTCTTTCCTCTCCCATTAATCATCTCACCACCCCTCAGATTTATCTGCTGACCCTTTGGAGGGGCCCGACCCATAGGTTGGGAACCACTGGACTAAACTAGCTAACTGTATATAAAGTAGTGTAAACTAGCTCCACCTCCAGCAGCTACAACAGTAACATGCTGCTCTAACACTGATGCTTCACTATTAATAATCTAATGATGTCATATATAATAATATATCAGTCAGAGGGACCAAACCACTACTTTTACTGCAATACTTTAACTACATCAAGCTCATAATACTTATGTACTTTTACTGCAATACTTTAACTACATCAAGCTCATAATACTTATGTACTTTTACTGCAATACTTTAACTACATCAAGCTCATAATACTTATGTACTTTTACTGCAATACTTTAACTACATCAAGCTCATAATACTTATGTACTTTTTCAACAAAGTTCTGTAACTTAGAAATAAGTAAAAGTCCTTAAATGAGAACCAACACACACAGAAAGGAAAGAAAACCAACATCACTCACATCGTGGAAACTCTGAAGTCCTGTTTCTTTCTCTGCAGATCGACCTTTAAGGAATTCTGTGTTCGTTACCGTGGCGACCGGCGGTTCAGTGCTCTCACCCGGAAGAAGGAGCAGGAAGTCCTCTTCAACCATTGCATCGCGTCCTTAAAGAGACGGGACAAAGAGAACCGAGCGAGACTGAGAAAGATGAGATGAGAACCTTACAAAACCATTCAGAACCTTTTTATAACAAATCCAGAACCTTACAAAAACCTTCCAGAGACCCTTCTGTTCTGTCCCACCACACCCAGCATGTCGAGGACTGGATCTCACTGACCGATCCTGGTCTGGTTTCAGACTCTGCTGGCTCTGTTGGAGAAACTGGACCAGAACCAGATGTTAGTCGTGACTTTAGGATTATCGGCTTCTCTCTGAAGTCTGAGTGGTTTTGAGTTATTGAGGTTCAAATTTTGAAATCCTCATCATTAAAACTGACATACAGTACAGTTTTCTTTTATTAGTCAAAATAACAGACATCCTTAAATTCTCTTCAGGTCAAATTTGATCCATTTTTACATTTGAAAGCAGTAAAAACACTCTAAACACTTTTCTTTTAGCCTCAAATGTCATGGATTCTTCTAATATACATACACAGATATACAGAATATACAAAAATGGAAATATTTCAATGTTTCAAAAGCATTTTTGTGCAGCTAATACACATTTTCGTAGAGTCACTCCCTCTGGGATTTCCCTGAGCTTTTTTGTGATTAATGCGGCCAAAAATGTTTGATTTTGCTGCGGCTTTTCTCAAAAATTGCTAATGTTTTATGTGCTCTTTTTATGGTAAAGATTTTTTAAAAATAATGTGATTTTTAAAAACTCCTACCAATGAAGAGTCATATGTAATGACTTCCTTGGATAAAAAGCATCCTGCATATCACAGAAACAACTATATTTCAGGTCTAATGTTTAATATATTGTCTGAACATGAGAACCATGAGGACTCAAAGTTCTATAAAAAAGAAAATACTCTACTTGAGTTCCATTTATAACCTTTATTAAATAAACTTTCAGCTCAACATCAGCAGCAAATAAAATCAGCCAATAATGTCATTAAAATAAATCCATCAACATAAAAACATAGTTTCATTTCCAAAGTGCCCATGTTTATGTTTGAGGTAGATTATGTCCATCTTTGCTGTCTGAACAACTGTTAGATATTAAAACTGACATACAGAACAATTTTTTGGCATTTTGCCTTAATTTGACAGTCACTGTAGCAGGACAGGAAACAAGTAGGAACAAAGGTCTCCTGGCTGGGAACTGAACCATAGATGTTGCAGTTATACGTTATGCACCTTAACCATGAGGCCACCAGGGACCCCGGTACCAACAAGTCCTCCAAATTAAACAAACACATAGGTCGTTTGACCATGTGACTCCAGAACAACCCATTGATGCGTTTTCTAATCAGGCACCTTTATCAGCAGTGATCAGCAGGACGACATCATTATTTATCAAATCACCGTTAAAAAAATAACAATGTTTTATGATGTGACAACACTGTGGTTCAGGTCTGGTTAGGTTTATAGAAAGATCATGGTTTGGGTTAAAATGATCACTTAAAACATGGTGTGGGTTAAAGTCGCCTTTGTCTTCATGGTAGCAGTAAACACCACAACAATCAAAGTTACGTTTTTTAAAAAACTTTTTGGATTCGTGGTTGGAAACAGAAAGCAAACAGCAGCTCTCCTGCAGCAAAGTCCACTTTTTACAAGCTATGATTTCACCAGCCACCCAACTGGCCTCCTCTGAATGTGGGAATTTGTCACCTCATATAAGTCATCTGAACTGCGTCACTTCTCCGGGTCATAACTACTACGGCCACTAGATGGCGTCTGTCACTCAAATGTAACTATAGGTTGTTTTTGGCAACTGACATTGTCGTCTTTGTCTTTTCCTCTTCATTTCAGAACATTTCTTGCCTTTTTCTGAATCCAGATTTTTTTAACTTCTTTTTTTAATAACCTCTGGTCCCTGTCGGTGTCTGAGCTCTGAATGTTTCTGCTGCAGGTTATAACGTTAAACACACACCCAAACCCAGTTAGCAGCAGGTAGCGTTAGCATCAGCTGCTAGCAACCTCAATGTATCTCATAGTCTCTCATATTAACATTTTGGCTTTCATTGCTCATTTGTTAAGTAGTCAGAGTGACTCAAGTCACTAATAATAACAGTAAGTATTGCAAAGAACTATGCTAACTGCATAATTAGGCTTAAGCTAACTGACTAGCATGGTAGCTAAGGGTAAAAATCTGACTTTAACTCAGTTGGTGTTTCAGTGTTATACATAATGAGTTTGATCAAATAATTAATTTGGAGGCCTCAAAACTTATGATTGAGCAACATTTTATGATGTTTTAGCTGCTTTAACCACAGCCACAGAGCTGTGAGGTCATATGGTGAAGAAGCAGGCTCCTGATTGGTCTACAGCACTGATTGGTGCTTTGTAGATGGAACCTTATAGCACCGAGTTTGAGATTGATTGTTTTCTTTCTTTTTCTTTTCTTGTTTAGGGCCAATAGTGCAGAAAACAAAGAACAGTTTGATGTGAAGAACTCATGTCAGATGGAACCTGATAGTTCTACAGTCACGAAATGTTGGACATTAAATAAATTATTTTCTTTTCCAGCATTAAAATGCTGAATGCTTTCAAAGCTTCTCCACCCTGCAGGGATTCATTTAATTTTTGACCAAAATGTTGTCAAATTTAAACAAAACAAGTCACTGCAGATTATAACAATAATGAAGTTCCAGGTTTGTGAAATACACAGATTTCTTGAAACAATATGGAGGACACGGTCAGTTTCCTTTATTCCGAAATCATCTTAAATACGATGAGATCAGTCATGTGACAGTCATTTGTGTCACATGTTCATTGATAGTCCCCAGAGGATGATCTCATTGGTTCAGCCTGGATAGAGGCGGAGCTATCTGTTGTCTGTAAACCAGATTCACTCTGGATTCTCCTTCATGTCTGATGTGTTTTTATTGACGTGTTTGTTTTCAGGACACTGCTGTAAATAAACAAGCAACAACATTTTCTAAAGACCACCGTGACTCTGAGTGATGTACAGTAAACCCCCCCCCCCCGTCACCTGTCAGCAGTACGCTGAGCTGTGATTGGACAGATCCTCATGTTGACAGTTCTTATGAAAGTGTCCTGATGTTTTGATTGGATGTTTTCTTTTAGCGTCCTGACTTCTCATTGGACAGTGTCTGTGTGTTGAAATGATCTTTGTGCTCTGACGTTACATTGGCTGTCGTTCATGACGTGTTTTCAATTAAACTATTTGTTTGTAAAACACACTGTTGTTGTTGGTGTAATTGTTTACAGGTGAGTTTCGCTACGACCTGCAGGGTGAGGGTCATGTGACCGAAAGAAGCAGTCAAGTACATTTACTCAAGTACTGTACTTGAGTACAGGTTTGAGGTACTTTACTTGAGTATTTCCATTTTATACTTCCACTCCACTACATCTCAGAGGGAAATATTGTACTTTCTACTCCACTACATTTATTTGACGGCTTTAGTTACTTTTCAGATGAAGATTTGACACAATGGATAATATAACAAGCTTAAGTCAGAGATACTAAACCACTATTTTTCCTGCAATACTTAAACTACATCAAGCTCAAAGTACTTATGTACTTTTACTATAGTAGGATTTTTCATTCAGGACTTTAACTTGTCAGGTTTTCAACACACATTAAATATGTGTATATGAGTAGATAGATGAGCAGGTCCATGTTTGACAGATATATATAGAGTTGATCTCTCCTGTTGTTATTCGTTATGATGCAGCATGTTTATGAGGTTAAGATGTCATATTGTCATTTTGACTTTTGAATTCTGTTGATCAGGTTCTGCTTTGTCCAAACTAATCAGACATTGATCAACATGTTTTTATATTTTTTTTATTGCTCAATATTCTGTTCTTCTTCTTGACTTTAGTTTGAAGGATGAAAGCATAATTTATTATTATAATTATTACTATTATTATTATTGTTATAATAGTTATTATTGTTGTTGTTGTTGTTTTTGTTGTTATTACTATTATTATTATCATTGTTATTGTCATTATTGTTGTTACTGTCGTCAGTCTGAGGTGAATCACCTGTCTGAATCTCTGCAATCACAGTAATTCTGCCACCTGCTGCTCTTCGTCTGTTGCCATGGCAACTTGAGATCATGACAGACGAAAACAATTATTGGATGTTAGACTGCATGCACACACACACACACACACACACACACACACACTGATGGCTGCGGTGTTAAAGGGTTAATCTGCAGTCTGGTCTTCACAGCAGAGAAACTAATAACAACCAAACGCTGCAACGATTAATCGATCAACAGCAAATCAATTGATCGTTTGACTAATTTTTTAAGCAAAAAATCCAAATATTTGCTACTTCCAGCTTCTTAAACATGTCAGATTTTCTCTCCTTATGAACAGAATATTGATGAGACGGACCCAACAACTGATCAATTAATTGATAATGAAAACAATCGTTAGTTGCAGCTCTAATAACAGCTTGTGTTCAGACTTCAGTCTAATGTATTGATCAGGTTGATCTGTGATGATTGATCAGTTTATTTAAACACAACATGCTCTGCATCATCGATTAGATCCTCATCATTCTGATCAATATTTATTTTACTCTATATACCCTTCCCTCTCTTCTTCCTCCTCCTCGTCTCCTCTCCTCCTCCGCATCCTCTCTTCTCTCCTCCTCCTCCTCTTCCTTCTTATCCTGTTCCTCTTCCTCCTCCTCTTCTCTCTCCTTATCCTCTACTCCTCTTTCCCCTCCTCCTCTCTCCCTCCCCCTCCTCTCCACCTCCTCCTCCTCTTCCTCCTGTCTTCATTTTAAAACTGTCAAATCATTTTGACATGAAAATGTTGCAGAAGCGTCGCTGAGTGTTTCACCAGAAAATTACCTGTCAGAGTGTTTCTGTTTGTGTGTGTGTGTGTGTGTGTGTGTGTGTGTGTGTGTGTGTGTGTGTGTTTGTGCATGCATGTTTGTGTTTGTAGTAGTTGTTGGTTAAATTCTTCCATGTCTGATTGGTTGGATTGAGACATTTCTTGTTGTGGATACAAATTCAGCTTTTAGCTTCCTCATTTGTATTCAGACACACACACACACTCACACACACACACAGAGGAAAATGCCGAAAAGCTGTTGTGTCGCAGGTTGTAAAACTAATAAACACACAAAACCAGATCTCCAGTTCCTTCCTGGAAAAGAAAGGCATCCAAAAAGGAGAGTTTTATGGCTTCAAGCTATCTGGAGACAAGATAAGGAGGAGAAGCTAATGGACCCAGTGTCTTCCCATCTATACATGTGTGGGAAACACTTCATAACTGGTAATATCACTCTTTTATTACTTACAAAGGACCATAACTAGTCTTCACTAGTTAAGACTAGTACTAAACTTTAATAGTTATGTTAGTGACAACTGCTGTGTCGGGTCATTGATCTGCTTGGACGGATGGAGGCTGAAGGAACATGACAGCTGACCGATCAACCGTAATTTAATCAGGTATCGCAAATACTCAGGTTCAGGCAGGATAATAAAATAATTATTAGACATGTCTATAAAACAAAGGTTTGTTTAACATGAAATGAATGCGTACAAACTTGTCAAAATTCTCAGCTGAACACAAAATGCATTAACATTTATCAGACCTGAGGTTTTCTATCCCCAAAAAGGGGCCCGGCCATGATGCTTTTTGAAGTAGCTGTATTTGCTGGTCTGGTCTATAAGTCACAAGGGATCACTGAATGGTTTGGTGAGTATGAAAATGATGTGAATCATATGCTGTGGCCTTCACAGTCACCAGATCTCAACCCAATTTCAACCCAATTTGGACCGACGTGTTAGACAGCGCTCTCCACCACCAAATGAGGGAATATCTTTTGGAAGTGTTGTTCCAGAGTCCATTCATCAAAAAGATATTCCCTAATTTGGTGTATTGATGATGGTGGTGGAGAGCACTGTCCAACACATCAGTCAAAAATCTCCCACAGGCGTTCAGTGGTTGTTCAGGTTGCCTTTGAGGACACAGTTCTGCCATCTGCAGAAACCCCTGTTGAGTGGACGTGACGACAAGCCTCTCTCTTCAAAGCAGCGGTGGCTAAAGAGAAACCTTGACTTTCTGAATTAATTTGTGGTTCCCACCAAGTGAGAGCAGCCTTGTTGTAAGCACCTCTCCATCCTGATGCCCAAAAGGGACATTGAAATTGTGTTTTGATATTTGGATGTACACTATTCCAAAGATCCACAAACTGATATGGCTCACCTATGTAGCCCCTTGTCTCATTGTTCATGGTGTCCATATGGTTGCTCTAAACTTTCTGTTGGGCTCCTGCTACATCCTACATACAGACACGTATGGAAGTCAGTGTTTGTCTCAGTAAAAGCTCTACTCGGATGAGACAGACAGAGATAGATGGCAAAGTGCGTATTAGACTTGGTAGATAAGTGTTTACTCTGACATCCTCTGTACATGCCTGTATGTAGGATGGAATGTGACCAGCTACTTGGACTGGCAACTATCAGCCTTGCATTGTACCATAAATGTTTGTACGAAACCATTAATCACCTTTGTAACACCGCCAACAAGAGACAAAGTAGTAGGAGCCCGACAGCAAATTTAGAGTGACCAAGAAGCAACCAGTGACACCAGTAGCTACATATTGCAAAGTCCCTTTTGGGGCTATTCCAGGACCATTATTTAATGGTCCTGGGAGAAATTATCTGGACTGTGCAGCGCAGCAGCAGCAGGACACTACCAGGGAGAGTTAGCTTGTTTGTCATTGTTGCTAATGATATCAGACTGGTTAAGCAGCAGCCAAAAAGTTCTGTTAACTAACAAACAAGACGGTCAACAGCTACAAATGGACGTTATGACATGAATACTTCATCTCCATGAAAGAAAGGAGAAGACGTCAGATAACGTGAGTCAGATACAGCTTCTCTCTCTCTGTCTCTTTGGTCGCTAATTTCATCTCTGATGGTTAAATGTCTCTGTGTGGCTGTTGTGTGAATTTATCTCCTTAACAAGAATGCAGCAGAGATCATATAATGTGTTGTGGGTAACGTTAGTTTGCTTGTTGAAGTTACAGTGAGTTAGCTGGACTCACTCATTCATTCATTTTTAATTGAGTGGTTGTTCAGTCACCTGTTGATGTTGATGTGATTAGTGAATGAGTGCAGGAGGTCTGGCTGCTTGCTTCTGACAGTTTCTTTAGTTCGTTTTTAAGCTGAGTTGTATATTGAGTAATAAGCTTAAAGTAACTAGAATAACAAGTGTTAACTAGTGGAGTAACTGATTGTAGTTGATCCATGATCCGTACGGATTGCCCCCCACGGTTTGGCAGGCATATGAACTGCGGATTAATTGCAAAATTTAATATCTCATTTAAGACAAAGTAAACAAACTACTGTAAGTACAAGTCATGGGCAGACAGTATGTTGCTAACGCTAACAGGGATTTTGAAGAGAAACGATCAAACCAGCATCTAACGCGTCCGACGTGACATTTGAGTTGTTTACCTGCTGTTTAATGTGCTGTAGCTGAGCAGCTAATTAGCATCTAGCTGCTAACTGATGTTAGCGGTGAATGTTTGTTATCATTAAGTTTTGATGATGTGGACAGAGGCTGGTTCATTCACTGTTTAAAAGAGGAAGGTTTCATGCCTCATATTGCAATAACTGAGCATCTGTGACTCAAATCTATGATATGATATGAGTGTTAACATGTCAGCTTTGTAGACTATATTTTGTATGTCGTGCACATAGATAAGAGTGTGTAAATCATGTATTTGATACGTGCACTAATACTTTCTGATGTGAACCTACACTTTTAGATCAGTGAATGTTTTTAGTGTTCAGTCTTTCTAGTATTCAGCACTGATCTGAACCTGTATCACATTAGAAGCTTTGTACTACTTTAGATATTTCTGTATACTAAGTAAATACATAGGAAACACGTGTCAATCATGTGATATGTTGTCTGTTTTTGATGAGATCATAAATCTGTTGTCACAATAGAACAATACTATAAATTTGAATTTCACTTTGTTGGTAAAATGACACATTTGATCCACTCCATGGCTAAAATGAGCACTTCTTCATTTAGAGACATTATGTAGATGCTAAATGTCTTTAAAGAAGCAGCCTTTTCATCACTCAAGCAAATTGTTTTATTAGCATATAAAATTGCCCCCCACCCCTCCGATTTCATCAGGTGGGACAATGATATAGTTTGATGCGGTTTGTTGTAAGATTTCATGTTGATTTTCTGCCTGTCCTCCCCAATTTTATTGAGTCACCAGCTGCCAGTGATCCAGGCAGACAGTGGTTCTGAAGACCCGGAGCCTGTTCACTAAAATGCCAAAAGCATTTTTGTCTACCCACCGAGTTCTTGAGAGGCAATAGTTATAGACCCGCTGGTCATGATCCAGATCTCTGTGTGAGTACGGCTTCTGCAGGTCAAGCCGTAGGGAGGAGGCATCATCTTCGACAAACATGCGAGCCATCACAGCGTTGCTGCCCTGGATCCCCACATTCACATAAACAAATCCATAATTTGCAACAGCCATTAACACCACAGAAAAGTGGCCTTTGTAACTTCAGAAGGTGCTGCCTGAATGACCGGGGGCTGTATGTATATATGCTTTCTATCCAGGGCATCAAGGAGGTTTGGTTACAGCCACTTCTCATAGAAATCCTTGGCTATAGCTCTGCAGCCAGACTCAGATGTTGTTGTCTAAAGAAAAATGGTGAGATACAAATGTACAGTATAATTCAGTAGTAATATTTTCAGTTCCATACTGATTAATAGTCTGATGTAAGATTACCAATGTTCTGGTAGAATTAACTTTTCTTTCAGTGTTTTTTCTAGTGTTTTAACTTCAGGTAGTCCTCTTTCATCACTTCATAGAGAGCTTCACATGTTGAGAGGACAATTTGGGAGACTGTTGTGCTGCTGATGCAGTACTGGAACCCAGGGATTGAAAAGTTTCACCTTCAAAAGTAAAAACATAGAAATGTGATGAGATTCACCATTTCACTGTGAGCTGAGTGTGTGTGTGTGTTCAGAGACCAACATCTGAGGCTTGCTGGAGATCTATGTGAATGTGAGGAGTCAGGGTAGAAACTTGATCTCCACTACGGTCTTACAGACCATTCAGAACCACTGGGTCAACTTTACCATGTGAACTGTGAGTGAGTGAGGGAGGGAGTGAAAGTCAAGGAAGGAGGGAGGTGTTGACCTGCATATAACAGGAGTGTTTATTTCTCCCATGGGATAAGCACCTGTGGCCAAAAATCATAGTGTCACAGACAACTGTTCCCTCACACTGATGGCCTTCTGAAACCTGGTGTCTTCCTCAGTAATGATTGGTGCCACCCGTTCCAGTAGAAAGTCAAATTCCTCCACTGTCATGCAGTTCCTTAAAGCCGGCCCTGTCATTGCCCTGTTCAAATGCCAAGAGTAAGCAATTAAAAACACCAAAAGTCTTTACATTTTCTGCTAACCCATAGTATTACAAGAAACTGAATATTACGCCAGCTTTATGGTATCAGCATAATAATTGTGCATTCACAGGAAGGTTGGGTGGCAGTAAAACATCACTAGTTAAATCTCTGACACTGTAGTAAAGTATTCCAGCTGTGTGCTGGTGTGTTCAATACCCTCCATGTTAACAAACATCTTGCAATACTTCAGTATAAAGTGAGGTGATGGCGACTACCAGTAGTTAACTTCGGGTAGCTTGTTATGTTGAATTTATGTACAAAACAGAGCTGGCTTGATAAAAAGAAAACACACACACACATGTAACCTCAATATCAATATTGCAACAATATTGTGAGGATGATTATTGGTGCTTTCACAGAAGATTTACACAATGAGACTTTTTATAAACAATCATTAGTAATGTGGATATAATGACTAAGTGGGTAAAGGCAGCTCGAACAGTCTGTAATGCAGCCTTTAAAACAAGAAAAATACAACATTTATGCCACATCATGATATTATGACATCCAAAATCTAAGACAATATCTATTCTGATATCATGATATTGATATAATATTGATATATTGCCCAACCCTAGACCAGACCACCTCCAGATGTGGTTTCTGTTGCATTAACATGATCCACAGAAGATCACATTACTAGCATCTGTGTGACATCACAACACACGTGTTGCAGGTTCACTTTTCAGACTGTCCCAGCTCTTATTTTCATATCTGATGATAAGCAGGACTTTTAGTTTGTAGCAGCGAGAACACAACAATCACAGCAGTTTTCTGTGTTTCTGTTTCTTCATCTTAATTCAATCAAACAGTTTAATGGAATGAAAACTGGAATTAAATTAAAGAAACAAAAGAAACGTTCATCAGTTTGTTTATGATGAAAAGATGAAACATTTTCTTTTTCCTCACTGAAGCATGTTCACTCTGATTGTTTTTATGCAAATTATCTATCAAATATGTTGACCAAGCAAGTGTGTGTGTGTGTGTGTGTGTGTGTTTGGCCTCATTACTCCCTGACAGCTGACCTCCTGATAAATGTTTGTGATCAGCAGTTTATTGAAGTGAAAACACAATGAAATCAAACTGTTTGTGTAGTTCAACCAAAACTAAAGAATGAGAATAATCTGTCTTCTCCAACATCCTTCATGTTCTTACAGATGATTTGATGCTTCACATCATGATGGCACAACAGAGATGGAAGAAGTACTCAGATCCTTTAATTAAGTAAAAGTACCAATACATCAATGTAAAAATTCTCCATTACAAGTAAAAGTTCTGCATGAAAAATCTACCTACTACAGTAAAAGTAGGTAGATTGTTGTAAGACGTCAAAAGCCAAAAAGGTTGGAAACCACCGGTTTCATCTTTAACAATGTGTTGTATTTTAAAAGCTTGTTATATTATCCATTGTGTCAAATCTTCATCTGAAAAGTAACTAAAGCTGTCAGATAAATGTAGTGGAGTAGAAAGTACAATATTTCCCTCTGAAATGTAGAAAGTAGCATCACATGGAAATACTCAAGTAAAGTACAAGTACCTCAAAACTGGTAGAGTAAATGTATTTAGTTACTCTCCACCACTGAAGACACAAACACACACTAACATCTCTTTACATGCACACATTGACATGACGGTGTTCGATTAAGATCCCTGTGAAGAAATAAACCTGTAATGTTTGACGACTCTGAAGAAGCACAGTGACATCTGCAGGTCATGTGGTGTAAATACCGTATGTGTGATTTTATGGAAACATCTGATCTCAGGTCAGTGTGTGTGTCGTATAAAAAGTGACGCCTCACTCAGAGTTTCTCTTCACAGTTTAATTTACTCATGCAGCTCTCATCACAACAGGAAGAAGGTTTACATTCACTACGGGAACAACACCAACAGATGCACCGTCGCCACGGTAACCCCTCTTCATATACCCACCTCCATTTCGGCACATTTTTTTATATAAAGAGTTCATGTCCTCCGTTTTTTGCTTCAGTGCATCTGTGAGGACAGAAAAACAACAGACTGCTACAGACAAATGCTCTGAGAAACAGCTCAGCCAGCAGAGACACAGCCGCAATGTTGTCTTCATCAATGATGTCATGTTGTCTTCATCAATGATGTCATGTTGTCCTTATCAATGATGTCATGTTGTCTTTATCAATGATGTCATGTTGTCTTTAACAATGATGTCACGTTGGAGCTGAATCTGCAAGGTTTATTAAGGACGGCATGATGGCAGATGTTCTCCACCACAACGATTATATGATGGACTCTTAACCACATGTTGCTGTGGCAACAGCTTGGCACGAACATGGCTGCAGTGGGTGTCTTGGTGGCTGAACTGTGTCTGAGTACTACGATCGCTGATGCTAACACTGCCAGGATACAAAAACTGTAAAAAATACAAAATGATCATGGTATCAAATGAAGTCTTTACAAATCAAATACAGTTAAAAATCATCATAGGTCATCAGAGGTCACAGTAGGGGGGCGTGAGAGGGGTGGAGTCTGATAATATGTTAGATAATCTGGCAGGCGGAGTCAAGTATTAGTTTAGATAATCTGGGAGGCGGAGTCTAATATTATTTATATTACTTTAGATCATCTAGGGGCGAAGTCAGATATTATTTCATATAATCAAGGAAGCGGAGATATAATTTTAGATAATCTGGTGGGCGAGTCAGATATTGCTTTAGATAATCTGGGAATAGGGATGAAGGGATTGCTACCTGGAGGCTACCACTGGATTTATAGCACCATATGAGGTTAGTTGATGTTTTTATGTTCACAGAAATTCTCATGGTTTTAGTCTGAAAGTTAAAATCTGTTTTTTTCATTCTGAGACAAAAAGATTGAGCTCATGCTGACAGGACCAGACCTGCAGTCCGACTCAGTCAGTCCAGATTAAATCTGACCAATAGGAACACTCATCAGGATGAACACCACTCACATTACTCTACCACAGACTGATTCTTTAAGGAACAGATAGAGGAGTGACATGGAACTGGAATAATATGCTAGTACATTATCAAAGTCCTTCAGTAAAATGCACTATATTGTGAAAAAAGACACAAAATGTTACTTAAGTGTTACTGTTTGAATAATGACTACTGTGGAGTTACATGAATTTAATTTACAATGACCAACATGAGCAGGATGAGTTCACTGTAAAAATGGAAGAAGTATTTTGATGGAGCCAGCTGTTTATAAAAAACATCTGGGAACAAACAACCAGTCAGTTATATGCTATGTTATGTTAAGTGATGTACTGTATCTACTATTGCCACTACTACTACTACTACTACTACTACTACTACTACTCCCTCTGTCAGAGGGAGCTGAGAGAGAACGAGAACATGGTGAAGTGAAAACTGATGATATGTTTTAAGATGAGATGAAATCTTTAGTACACATGTGAAGGGGTAGAGTACTTCAAAGAACTGGTTTCAAATACCAGTGTTGTATTATTCAGTACTGGTTGAGTACCGCTGTTGTAGAGTCTAGTACTCGTCACAGGTTGTAGTACATGCTGAAGGGTTGTAGTACCATTGTTGTAACATTTAGTACTATTTGAAGTACAGTTGTTGTAGGGTTTAGTAGTATTTGTAGGGTTGTAATACCATTGTTTCAGGATTCAGTACTAGGTGGAAAGGTTGTTCTTGAAGGTTTACTCCTAAGAAGAAGTACAATTGTTTGAAGATTTAGCACTAGTTTTAAGTTTAGAGGCGGTTGTTGGGTATTTGTACAGTTTATACTAGTTTATACTATATTAATACTGGTTGAAGTACCAATATTCTAGCATTTAGTAATAGTTTTAGGGTTTAGTAGTAGCTGTCGTACCACTGTAACAGGGTTAATTAATTAATTAACGAGTAGTCGTAGAGTGTAGGACCTGTAAGGTTGTAGTATCATTGTTGTAACATTCATTACTAGTTGGAATACAAAAAAGTACAAAAAAGGATTTTGAACCAGTTAGAAGGTTTATTACTGTGAATTGTGTGTAGGTCCTACTAGTATTTGTAAAGTGATAGTACCACGTTTGCAGAATTTTGTACTAATTAAAGTATCGTTGTAGATTTTAGTATTAGTTGGAGGGTTGTTTTAGGGTTTAATACTTGTAGAAGTAAATTGTTGGAGGATATATCACAAGTTGTAGGTTTGGAAGAAGTTGGGTGTTTGCAGGACTGAGTACTAGTGAAGTAGTTGTACGTTTTTAAACTAGTTATAGTACCACCATTTGCTGTTGAGTGGTATTACCATTGTTGAAATGTTTTTGTTCTAGTTGCAAGATGGTAGTGCCATTGTTGTAGGATTTAGTACTAGCTGAAGTACTGTCACATTAAGATCAAGTACTAACTGTAAGGTTGTTGTAGGGTTCAGTATTTGTTGAAGTACTGGTACTCTGAGTTGTACATGCTCAGAGTAACAGTTTAATTCTTGCTGTTGTTTTAAGATAAGGATGTAATGTTGGATCGTCCACCAGGCGGCGCCACAATCCTCTGAGCAGAGCGTCGCGGTATGTGGTCGTCAATCTGAGCTCCTGCAGAGAAGAAGAAGAAAAAATGATCAGTGTATTGATCAGATTATTGGAATACTGCAGATGAATGTGTGTCCTTCATGTCTGCACACTACCTGCCAGGGTGAATCCTGATTGGTGGAGGTTTCGGGGGCCGGTTTGGGTTTTGGGACAGGGGGTCCCCCTGGTGGTTGGAGTGGATGGGACCGATTTAGTCATACTGATGACATCATGAACCGGACCATCGTAGTTACCACGGGGGACACCACGAGCCTCGGCCATCTGAGCAGAGCAATAAAAAAAACAAAAACAATCTCAGGTTGCTGACAGGCTGATAAATTAGTTAACTGATTGGCCTCCAGTACACTATTATTAACCTGTCAGTTACCTCAATGGTTATTGATCCCCTGGTAGACAACCAGCTTGTCAACCATGTTGACTGGGTGGTCATGTGTTAAACCAGAAGGTTATTTGTTTAACATACAGTACTGTGCAAAAGTTTTAGGCACCTGGATGTTTAAATTCTTCTCCAAAGTGCAACAGCATCAGGGAGGCGTCTGATCATCTGTAGCATGACAATGAGCCCAAACATCCAGCCAGAGTCATAAAGAACTATCTTCAGCAACAAGAAGAACAAGGAGTCCTGCAACAGATGGTCTCTGATCTCAACATCATGGAGTCAGTCTGGGATTAACATGAAGAGACAGAAGCAGCTGAGACGCCGAAATCCACAGAAGAACTGTGGCAACTTCTCCAAGATGCAGGAACAACCGACCTGCCAAGTCCTTGAAACACTGTGTGCAGGTGAACCGAGGAGAATTGCTGCTGTTTTAAAGGCAAAGCTGCTCACAGCAAATATTGATTTACTTTAGGTTTCTGCTGTTTACTCAACTTTGGATCAAGTTAACTGATCAATAAAAACTATTCATGGCATTATTTTTAAAAGCTTTCTCACTTTACTTTTTTGCACAGTATTGTATGTTTGGTGGATTACCTGGTTGACAGGATGTTGGTACGTTACCTGGTTAACAGGTGGTTGGTAGGTTACCTGGCTGACAAGTTGTTGATAGGTTACCTGGTTAACAGGTGGGTGGTAGGTTACCTTGCTGCGAGCTCTGATCCTCCTGTAGACAGCATCGGGGAAAGCCTTCCGGGGGACGAAGCGTCCTGAACCTTCCGTCACGTTGAGTTTTCCGTCCTCCAGAACGACTCGACCGCCACTGATCACCACCGATGCCACGCCACGAAATTCTAAACCCTCGAGGATGTTCAGCTCCACTGTCTGCACAGAGACAGGACAGGAGGAGGTGATCAATGATCATCAGTGATGGTGATGATTGATGATGAATGCTGATTATTGATGATGATGATTGATGCAGCCCGCGCCCTCGTTACCAGGTTGTGAGTTTCTCCAGAAACAGTTCGAGTCTCTTTTGGGTTCCAGACGACGATATCAGCATCAGAACCAACAGCAATCCGTCCTGAACACACAAGCACAGTTCTACTGAGTTCTACTGACTTCTACTTTTTCTAGTTTTAAACAAAATATCACTGCGGCAGGTTCTTTGCATGACTATGACAGAATTCTCAACTTCATATTCATTCATTCGATTAAAGCATTTTTACATAAAGTTACACTTTAGTTACGGTTTCATCTGATCAAAAAAGGATCAAAGTCCACATGTCATCTTCTTGTGTGTTATTACATGACGGTCAGTAACTTTGTCTTTATCTCCACAGTGTAACTCTGATGACTGATGTGATACCTTTGCGAGGGTAAATGTTGAAGAGTTTTGCAGCATTGGTGCTTGTTACTGCAACAAACTCATTTTCATCCATCTTCCCTGTAGACTGCAAAGAAAATTAAAGATAGATGTAAGGTGACATAAGCCAAGTCTCACATGTAAAATTCATCCTGTTCTCTAATACTTGTTTAGACAGCATATATCCTTAGAGCCCCAACTCAGATAAAGAAAAAGCTTTTAGGAGGATCAACAGAAGAGGGATTCCTGTTCAGGATGATGGAAGATGTTTTGTGATGCATGTCCTGCCATTTTTTGGTTTTCAATACAAAGTTGACATGCAGAAACTAAGTATATTCTAAATATTTTAGGGGCTTTTTCTCTCCTTAAACAGATTCTGATACCTCTTAAAGGTCAAAGGTCAGATTATCTCACCACAGCTCTGTCCCAGACCACCGACATCCTCTCCTCGATCCCGTTAGTTCCCTCTGGGATCAGAGTGAAGTCATCTTTACCGACGGCTTTCTGAGCCGTGGAGAAGCTGGCCTGGGCGCTGGACGTCACCTGGAGGTCTCCACTGGAAGAAAAACACACAACACACCTGTCAGGGTCACCTGGTACAAATAGAATCATACTCACCATGGTAACAGAGGTGGAGTCATACTCACCATGCTAACATAGAGGTCAGGTACTGTGGAGTTGAAGGGTCAGGGTTGAGGGGTGGGCTCATGACGAAGGCAGCAGCTGTGGCCCAGTCTTTGGACCAATAGTGAGAGCCATCAGTGGCCAGACTGGCTGTGATTGGCTCCCCATACACCACCATACCTGAAGACATAAACACACAGATGTGTAACCTACAGTACTTGTCTGAGCACATCCACCATTACGTAGTGGAGGAGTCTGAATACCCCAGTGACCCTGGGAGCTGTGTTGCTGGGGGCAACAGCTCCTGATCGGGTCATCTTATCCAGAATTCTGTTGCACAAGTGCTGACCAGAAGGAGAGCACACATTGCGTCTATTTTAAAGTCTTTACACTGGTTACCTGTTAGTTTCCGTACTGATTTTTTTTTTATTAGTTTATAAGGCACTACGTGTCCTCTCACCAGACTACCTCTGAGAAATGCGCCTGATTTATGATCCAGGAAGGCCCCTCACATAACTCCAGTTCTTCTCTTTTAGCTCTTCCACAAAGCAGAACAAAAACCTTCAATGATGCTGCTTCCAGCCGTCACGCTCCGAGCTGCTGGAACAGCTGCAGAGGATCTGAGGAAGCTGAAAGAATAGATATTTTTAAACATAGACTAGAGACCCATCTGTTTAGTCTGGCTTTTATGTAGTACCTCATTTATTTATTATACTTAACACCACTCAGGGGTTTTAGTTTTTAAAAGCAAATTGTTTTATTGCATTATAAAATTGCCCCCCACCCCTCCAATTTCATCAGGTGGGACAATGATATAACTTGATGCGGTATGTTGGTTTTCCTCCTGTCCTACTCAATTTTTTGAGTAACCAGCCGCCACTGGTGTGGGGGTTGAATGCAGCTCACAGCAGAAAGGCCTATATACATAGAGTACATTATCTACAAACTTTGAATGAAGTTTGTTGTTATTATCATTTATTCTACAATAATTATAGGTCTTATATTTATAATTCAGTAGTGAGGATGACGTATTAGGGGAAGGGAAAAAATGGAGTGAGGGTGACAGTTTAGTG
Organism: Thunnus albacares; assembly: GCF_914725855.1. Classification (NCBI taxonomy): domain Eukaryota; kingdom Metazoa; phylum Chordata; class Actinopteri; order Scombriformes; family Scombridae; genus Thunnus; species Thunnus albacares. The sequence continues at coordinate 27,138,234 of NC_058125.1, read as the reverse complement.
ATAAAGTGCTGTAGAAAAATACCATCAAAACTAAAATTTGCAGCTCTGTACAGCAGTTTTTCCTTTATTCTCACACTCACGCTCATGCTCTCCATTCAAATATATGAGTATTTTTCTGTGTCCAGCTGCAGTTACTTATTGTCTCTACACACCTGACAGTACACATGTCAATCACACTTTGACCAGGCCATGTGGGTTAAAAGTCTTTACTTTTCTAAAAATAGACTTGATGAAAATTTGGAAATTAATTTGTTTTACACACAAACACATCAAGACTTTTCAATTTACTAATTGAAATTCAAGTGAGTGGGCCCAAAACTTGCATGATTTTGATGACACAGGTGTGAGCGAGACAGACATTTGATGTTTTGCCATGACAGAGGAAGTTGCTATAACTTTATTGTAAATACTCCAGTCAGTCTTTTATTTTGTTATTTTTATTGCTTGTATTATCTTTTATTATTAATGTTTTATTATCTTACCTACTCATGTCTTATTGATGTCTTCAATTAACGCTTTTAAAGTACGTTTTTCTTCTTTTTTTTTTTTTGGCTTTTTACTTATTGGTGTGCTTAACTTGCTCTGTGCACAGTGAACAGACTGAGCAACGTGTTGCTTGTTTCAAAAACCGCTCGCCCTGGCTCTATTTTTGTAAAGTTTCACGCACCTAACCCTATTTTCATTGGTCAAATTCGACATTGACGTCCTTGACATTTCCGTTTCCCCTCCAGTCGGCGGTCAACATGGATGAAGAGAGACAAAGAGAGCTGTTAACCGATAGATAAACAGCTCTGGATCAGAGCAGAATCCGGTGTTATTCCTCCAGAAGCTCCGGCTCGGCCCCCGGCTCTCCCCTCCAGAGTTCTGCTCTGTCCCTCCGCTCCATCCAGTCCGCCACACACACACTCAGCACTGCAACATCACTCGTAGTATATCTGGATGTTTTTTTGCGCTCCATCTGCTAGAGGTCGCTCATTCACTGAATGTTATGAAGAGGTGTGAGAGTGAGTCCAAAACCTTTATGAAATGGCAACTTTGTGACAGAACTACCTCACACATATTAGGGAGACCCTAAAAATGACGGTCCAAGATGCAAAACCTAGTTCTGGAGAGCTGAAGCATCACCTCTCTGGTGGGATAGAAGGTGGAGTTGGTGCGGTAGGTGGAGCAGTAACAACTGGTCACAGCTGCATCCTCTCTTCTGTTCCGAGGTTGTGGTTTAAAGCACCAGGTAAGTGTGGGGATACTCAAAGGGCCTCTATGTTGACATTGTACCCAGAGAATCAGAGGGTCACTTCTGTGTGGGAGTATCCAACCTTCTTAGACTCTCTGAGTGGAGTCGTGGAGAGATTTTTATTTCCAAATCTACATTCTCACAGACTGAATCATAAAAACAACACAGTCTAAACTGAAATCTCTTCTAATCTGGATTAAGGGGATGATGTCACCTTTCTTCCTGGCTTTGGCGATGACATCAGCAGCAGATTTGCTCATCACCTTGGTAATGTAGATCGGGCAGTTGGCCTGTTTGGCGATGGTGATGGCTCGATACACCGCCTCTGTCTCTACCTGAGATACAACATGACAACACACGTACATCATCAGAAGTACACATCTACCGGCTGCCACTAATGCCACCTGGTGGACGTTTATATGTATATACTCTAAGTTTTTGTGTCACAAGGTGTTTCTTAGCTGTATTTACCTCTTCAGGGTGAGACAGAACGTGTCCTTCAGGTCCTGTGATGCCGTGACTGAGAAGCTTCTTTTGTTCCTGAAACACAATCCGGTTTAAACCAGTTCAAATGCAGTGTAAAAATTCCAATTAAAAATAATCTTCAGCTTATTAATTAAACATTGTTTTTATGTGTTTTGAAAGAGATTTTCCTGCATAAATAAAATGTCTGTGTAATTGGTCAGGCTGTATCACCTCATCAATGATGTCACCGTTCTCAGCGTGGACCTGGGCGATGGCTCCGAGGTCCCGGAGGACCCCGAACGCCTCGTAGAGCTGAAACCATGAAAACATCTCAGCAACAACAATAACAACAACAACAGAAATAATGATAATATAATAATAACAGTGGTTCCACCTGAGAGTCGGAGCTCTGGTATCTGTCTTTGTAGGCCATGAAAAACAGGAAGGAGTTCACACCTGAAACACAAATACTGTAATTAATACACAGCAGTGCTACAGTTAAAGTTCACCTGTACAGCAGCTTTCAAACACTGATGCATTTAAAGTACTTTGTGATTGTGTTGATGTATCTTTGACAAACACGTGTCGACCTTGATGTGTCTTCACGTTGACGTGTATTTGTCTTTGCGATGTCATGTATGGACTAGAGGTTGAATCTTTCTGAATCTCACGATTCCACTCAAAATGGATTCTTTATTCATTGTGCAGTGATGCTAATTTCAGGATCTACCTCAGTCCGCTGTGCGCTAAGAAAGGCAGCGTGGCAAATGATGGCATGAAAGCATAGTAAAGTGTGTAGAAGATTATGTAGTTTTTATATTTGAAAAAGTTATATCAACTGATTGCAAACACACAAAGGCAGACTTGAGACAAAAGGTAACATTTATTCACAAACTTTTTAGTATTTTTCAATTCTCAGTGTTTTCAAGAATAACAAGGTCTGTCACACAAAAAATAAAAATGCTGTCACATAAATAAAATTGGCAGGCCAAGGCTAGCTGCATTTTTAGTTCTCAGAAACTTGCCGATTTCAAAAATAACACTGTAAAACTGGTATTTTGTGTGATTTTTCAACAAATTGAACAATAATGCTTGACACAGTTTTGACTTGGTGTGTAGAATTACTGCAATATCCAGGTTCTTTGTAGAAAAAAAAGCTGATCTATATGTTCTGGAGTAAGATTGCTCCACTGTGCTGGCACTATATCCCCCAGCAGTGGAGAATCCTCTCTCTGCGCTCTCACTAGGTAGCACAGGTAGCATTTAGCTAATTTGGCCAGTAGAGGGAAAGCTGTCTCATGGGACATCCGCCAGTGACGGGGGTCTTGTGAGAGATAGTGGAGCTTCCTCCAGATATCTTCAGCTCCTCCTCAGCTCTGGTGTTGGCAGATTTAGGGACACCTCTGAGCTCAGTAAATGTCCTGCCCAGCAGATTAGCCAGTGCAGATGTTCTTCTTTTAGAGGCAGGACCTTCTTCTTGGCCTGATTCTGGCTCCTCAGGATTGTCCTCAGCCTTAACTGGCCTCACCTCTTTCTGCAGAAAGAATCAACAGTCATATTAATTATGTTTTATTTTATAAGCAAGGTGCCCTTACCCTAAGATAAAATAGAACATTTTGACATTTTGTAACATTATGATATGTGTTATACTGTATCTGTGTTATTAGTTAAACATACAAATGGACAGTATACTGTTATAAAACATCTATTATTAAAGAGTAGGCTAATTACCTCAAGTGCTGCAGCCTCTGCAATCACTTTAGCATAGATGTCCAGCTGTTCTTCTTTAGGAAGGAAAGGCAGTGTGTTAAACCTTGGATCGAGTGTAGAGGCTGTGTGAAGAATGCTCTTCTGCACTCTTGTGTATCTCTTTGCTGAATCTTTGTGGATCGCCGCTTTGATTTCCCAGACAATTGGTGTGTCAACACCAGCAAAGCCTGCTTCTGTGTCGTGAAGCAGCTGAACATGCAATGGAGCGATCATTGACAGTTTAGAGTCCTGTGACATGATGTTGGTTGTGTATTTCATTGGCTTGAGTGCTTTAGCTATTTCTTCAGCATTGGAGACATTCATTTCGCTGTGTGCAGATGTTGCTTGAACCTCCATATTTTCTCACCTGGAGAGCAGCACAAATGGCAGACTGCTGCTCTAGAAATCTTTCAACCATTTCGAAAGCACTATTCCATCTTGTAGCGACAACGATTTTCAGCTTGTGTGGCAACAACTGCAGAAGCTTCTGTTTCACCTGCAGGGCATGACTTAACGATGGTGCAGCAGTGGAGGGATCAAGTGATTCGCCCAATCCTTCCAAGCAGCCGTGACACCGAATTTAGCTTCAGAGCTTGCTGAGCGGCAAGAATGATTATATCTGCAAAACACGTATGTTAAGTTTTCCAGCTGCACAGCAGCAAACATGTTCGCAGCATTACCTCTAACAATCACCAAATCTGCAACTGTTAGCTTCCATTCATCTGCGACGGAGTGAAACATTGCATTCATGGCTGTGTGGCTTTCATGCGTCACCTTAGTTTGTAAAACATGAGACTCGAGCTGCCACTCGGTGAACGTGACGAATGACTGGGTTGTCCATGCATCACAGGTAAGAGCTATTCTGGTGGCTTCAGTCCAGGCTTCCCTGACTTTTACCTTTGTCTCTTGGTAAAGCTGAGGTACCACTTTCTCAGTAAAAAAATGACGTTATGGTATGTCATACTTTGGCTCAGTTGTCTGGATCATGTATATGAACCTTTCTTTGTCGACTACTAGGGGTGCAGGTCTTTTGAAGTGAAACAGGTGATGGATCTAGTTTATTTTTCTGCCTGTTCACTCAAGGCTGGGAGTTTGGTCCAGTGGTGCAGTGTGCGTTGGTTGGCTGTTGGCCCTTGTTCCACTTCTTTCAATTCTGGGTGATGGTGTATGATGTGAGCCCGGGTATTTGGTGTGTTCCCGAAGTACTTGACTTTGGTTTTGCAAACCTTGCACACCAAACTCCTTCTTCCCCGGCATATTGTAAAATCCAAAATCCAGACGCTTGCCTTCAGTGAAGATGAAACCGGCTGAATTTCTTGCTGCTTTATTTTCAATAGGCCACCGACTCAGAGACCTAACATTAGCAGCAACTGACTCACCAGTAGCCACACCGCTAAAATTGCTACTGAGAAAATTTAAACTATACTTAAGATGGAAAAAACGCTTTTAAAAATCGATTTTTGGAAATTGTGAATCGATTTAGAATCAAAGAAGATAAGAATCGCAATTCTTATGTGAATCAATTTTTCCCCCACAACTAGTGTCTTTGTGTTGACGTGTCTCTGTGTTGACGTGTCTGTGTTGATGTGTTTGTGTGTTGACGTGTCTTTGTGTTGACGTGTCTTTGTGTTGACGTGTCTTTGTGTTGACGTGTCTGTGTTGACGTGTCTTTGTGTTGACGTGTCTTTGTGTTGACGTGTCTGTGTTGACGTGTCTTTGTGTTGACGTGTCTTTGTGTTGACGTGTCTGTGTTGACGTGTCTTTGTGTTGACGTGTCTTTGTGTTGACGTGTCTGTGTTGACGTGTCTTTGTGTTGACGTGTCTTTGTGTTGACGTGTCTGTGTTGACGTGTCTTTGTGTTGACGTGTCTTTGTGTTGACGTGTCTGTGTTGACGTGTCTTTGTGTTGACGTGTCTTTGTGTTGACGTGTCTGTGTTGACGTGTCTGTGTTGACGTGTCTTTGTGTTGACATGTCTTTGTGTTGACGTGTCTGTGTTGACGTGTCTTTGTGTTGACGTGTCTGTGTTGACGTGTCTGTGTTGACGTGTCTGTGTTGACGTGTCTGTGTTGACGTGTCTTTGTGTTGACGTGTCTCTGTGTTGACGTGTCTGTGTTGACGTGTCTTTGTGTTGACGTGTCTCTGTGTTGACGTGTCTTTGTGTTGACGTGTCTGTGTTGACGTGTCTGTGTTGACGTGTCTGTGTTGACGTGTCTCTGTGTTGACGTGTCTGTGTTGACGTGTCTTTGTGTTGACGTGTCTGTGTTGACGTGTATTGACGTGTTGTGTCCAGGTGTCCAGGTGTAAACCACCTCTGTCTTTGATGAGAGTCTCCAGCTCTTCGTACAGTCCGTCGTGCCAGCGAGTGATGTCCAGGTGTAGAGAGAAATCGCAGCACGCCCTCTGATCCGCCGCGTCCCTCCACTGCTCAAACGCTGACAGTAAACTGATTCCAGGCTCCGCCAACACGTGGTCGACTGTGAACACAAACATCAGTTTCATTATTATCACTGTGCTTCCCTGGTCTGTTCCCGATTGATCGGTATTGACAGTTTATTGGTAATAATCTGACTGATCATGGTGGTTCCTCCGGCCAGAGCGGCTCTGGTTCCCTGGTAGAAGTCGTCGGCGGGGTTCAGGCCTTTCTGCGGAGCATGCAGGTTGGTGTTGGCGTCGATTCCTCCAGGGATGACCAGCTGACCGTACGCATCCACCGTCTTCACGCCAGCGGGGACGATCAGGTTCTCACCGATCTGTCTGTTCAAGACACACAGCAGGAAGGTTGATGATGTCACCTGCAGGTCAGGTGACCGCTGACTGAATGATGGATTCTGACATTATTCACCTGCTGCTGTTGATTTCTCTGTCAGCAGTAAATGTTCTCAGCTGGAGGGAATTCATGTTCATTCTGTGAAACCGTCTGATTCATAACTTTTACATTCGACCAAAGATGTTTTTGTGGGAAAAAAAATGCAACTAGATTTGTTTCAGATTGTTGAAGATGTTTCAACTCTCATCCAAAACACTTCAGTTCTTCAGCTTTGTGAATCTGTAATGAACTTGAATTCTGAAATGGCAATAATGTTTATTTATTACTTTATTTTTATGTATTTGTTGGTTTATTTAACAGGGACAGTGCACATTAATAAACACTGTAAATGCTGTAAATGCGCCAGAGTTAGTCCAGAGAATATTTTTCATCTGTATTCCCTGGACAGATGTTACAGAGTCTCCCTAAGAACAGAATCTGTGTTTGAGTTTGTGTTACTAGCTTGTGAGACGCTAGCAGGCGCTGAGACTCTCCATGACAGCGAGGCCACAGCAGGGCGAGACAGAGCTGTGCTCCGATTCCCAGAAAATCAAACGATTTGTTTCCTCTAATGAGATATGACAATATTATTTAGCAGCAGTTTTTCATAAACTGACAACTGAGACAAAACTGCTTCATCTTTTTTATGGAAAACAGGCGAAACAACAAACTGCATCATTTCATTAACGCCTTAAGTTTCACTTTTAGTGAATTATCACAATTTCAATCACTAACATTGATCAGAAAATATTTTCCTAAAATTGACAAAAATGAAAATAATGTAAATATAAGATAAATATGAAAATAATGAAATATGAATATAAACATGACTACTTGATGGTTCCATCCTCGACGTAGACGTCGGCGTAGAACGACTGGTCGTCATTGACGATCTTTCCTCCTTTGATGATCAGCCGGTCGCCCTGGAAGCAGACAGAGAGCATTTTGGGTAACAGCAGGAAGTCATAATAGCAGCAGATTGTAACTTTCACAGCTTTATTTTCATTTTGTAACGTCAACACACATTTGTGATAATGATCCTTTTATTTTGGGACTTTTCTTGTTAGACACACTGATGATGTTTTATGAACATTAATCTGACGCCTGTTCACGGGTGAAACGATCGACGTTAATCCAGATTATAACTCCGCCGCAGATTTGAAATGTCCTTATTTTCATCATCACGTCTTTTCTTCTGTTTTCGTCACCTCTTTAAATCAGTTTCTGCTGATTTAAATTCAGAGTTTAAACCTTTAATCTGGAAGATCAGAGCAGACTGAGGAGAAAAATTCACCACAACAGCTGTTTGACTGTTAATCATCAGCAATTATTGATCCTATATATGATTAATACAATGTTCAAAACTCCTTACACCGGTTTTCGTATTGATTTTAAAATTCTTTTACTTGTTTGTAAAGCTGTTGGTGCTCCTGCATGTGCTGACGGTTTATGAACTGCGTCAGCCGGACTGAAACTTTTGTGAGGCAACTTTTAGCTTTGATGCTCCAAGATGCTGGATGACAGTCTGACGAGGATCCGAGAGCAGCAGAAGTGTCGATGTCTTTAAAACCTTTTTCAGCTTGACTTTGATTCACAATGATTTATAGAAATTATTTCCTTTTTATTATTTTTTCCCTCTTACTGATCTTATTTGTCTGTTTTTATCTAACTTTTATCTCCCCTCATTATTATTATTATTATTAAATCTATTTGATTTTTTTACGTTTCCATGTGTTTATTTTCTCTCGTGATTTCCTGTCTGCATCTGTTCTGTCTTATTATCAGCTCGTCAGTCACCTGAAGCACTGACCTGTATGAAAGATGCTGTACTAATAAAGTTTTATTGATTGACTGAACGGATCCTCCAGGAGGAGCAGGAGGGCGTTGCCACGGTGGAGGATGTCTGGGTTTCCTTACAGTCTGGTGCCAGCGTGACCCATCAACGGATGATTGGTTGATTGATTGATGCAGAAGTCATATTTATGATATTTGATCTCGGCTGTAAATCTTTTTTTTTTTTTTCAGTATTTCTGTTAGAGGCTGTTAAATCTCTTTATGTTTTTATTAATAAATCATCATTGCATTAAAAAAATCTCTGCAGCTTCACTCCAGTTCGCATCTCTGAAACCAAACCGAGCCGAGCCGAACTGAGCCGAACTGAGCCGAACTGAGCCGGTCAGCCTCCGGTGATTGACAGGTGGAGCTGCAGCATCCTGCCTCCCGGCCCGGTTATCCCGGCTCGGCCCCGTTCATCCCGGCTCAGCCCCGTTATCCCGGCTCGGCTCTGCTCGGTTGAACCTACCGCGGGTCTCGCGCTGCTCTTCTTGGGCTGGAACGACATGCTGCTGCAGCTGATCGGCTCTGATCGATCTGTGATCGGCTGATTGATCCGCACACACAGACAGGCTGCTATTGTTGCTCCCGTCTGCTCTGACGACACGCCGCCGACAACACGCACACAGCTTCCGGTGTGAGGCTTCAAAATAAAGCGTCTTACGCGAACTTCAGTTTTATTTTGCAGAATTTTTTTTTATTTGTTTCTAATTATCGGTGAAATACTGATCAATCAATACACTTTCAATCAGTTCACGGAGATTACTGTGAATCAAAGTATCATGTTTCATCACACAGATTCAGACTGAAACTCCATTAAATTATACTGCACGTGCTGTGGTCTCTTATTTTGAAAGAAGATCCCCGGATGTATTTGGTGTGCTGGGCGCTGATTGGCTGTGAGGGTCCAAGAGCAGAGCGCTGCTGAGGATGATGATGAAGATTTAGTTTATTTATTCATTTATTTCTTGTTTAAACTTCATGTTTCAGAAGAAAAACTGAGATTCATAAAAGTGACATAAAAATACTTCAGAACAAGTTACAGTCCTGGAAAAGCAGTGATGGAGAGTACTTAAGTACAATACTGAGGTACTTGTACTTTACTTGAGTATTTCCATGTGATGCTACTTTCTACATTTCAGAGGGAAATATTGTACTTTCTACTCCACTACATTTATTTGACAGCTTTAGTTACTTTTCAGATGAAGATTTGACACAATGGATAATATAACAAGCTTTTAAAATACAACACATTGTTAAAGATCAAACCAGTGGTTTCCAACCTTTTTGTCTTTTGACGTCTTACAAAAAGCAGTGTGTAGTCGGGGTCACATTTCACATGTCTATGAGTTGTTAACAGCTCCACCAAATAGTGATTTTTCCCTCTAAACTTCTCACATGCTTTCATTTAAATAAATGTTCAAATGATCCAATATTTCAGCAAAAATCAAAGATTAGAGAAAAAGTCCAAAAACTGGAAACAGATTTGTGTATCAGAACTTTGTTTTTTCTTCTTTCCTCTCCCATTAATCATCTCACCACCCCTCAGATTTATCTGCTGACCCTTTGGAGGGGCCCGACCCCTAGGTTGGGAACCACTGGACTAAACTAGCTAACTGTATATAAAGTAGTGTAAACTAGCTCCACCTCCAGCAGCTACAACAGTAACATGCTGCTCTAACACTGATGCTTCACTATTAATAATCTAATGATGTCATATATAATAATATATCAGTCAGAGGGACCAAACCACTACTTTTACTGCAATACTTTAACTACATCAAGCTCATAATACTTATGTACTTTTACTGCAATACTTTAACTACATCAAGCTCATAATACTTATGTACTTTTACTGCAATACTTTAACTACATCAAGCTCATAATACTTATGTACTTTTACTGCAATACTTTAACTACATCAAGCTCATAATACTTATGTACTTTTACTGCAATACTTTAACTACATCAAGCTCATAATACTTATGTACTTTTACTGTTGTAGGATTTTTCATGCAGGACTTTTACTTGTGATGGAGTATTTTTACGTTGCCATATTGGTACTTTGACTGCAGTAAAGGATGTGAGTACTTCTTCAACCACTGTGGAAAAGTAAAAGAACACAAGTGTCATCAGCTAATATAGTCATAGTATTACATGTATGGGATGTATATTATTGGACTATTATTACTGATGTATGTTGGGTTGTTTCTGAACCTGCAGCTGTCAGATAAATGCAGCAGAAAAGTACAAATATTTAGTAATATTATATGGAGTAAAAGTAAAAACAGACACTTTATATTACTTTGAGTAAAAGAAAAGTAGAGAATCACTTCTTTAAATCACATCTTCAAACTCTTGTTTAAAGATTTTAAGCAATTTGTGAGACTCTGCTGTATAAACCAATTTATATTATTATTTTATTATTTGTATAAACGTATTAGATGTTTCTGTAAATTAAAAAGATTTTAAACAGAGGAGGATGATGATGATGATGATGATGATGATGATGATGGCGATGCTTCCTCTGAAGTCTTTGTTCTGCAACGTGCTCACATGAAGAAGACGATGAGAAAGCAGGTCACACGTAAACACGACGAAGCGTCACGTCTCTGATTAAACAAACGTGACGTTTTAAGAAATCAGCTGTTTCACAACGTGAACTCGATCCGTCTGAAAGAAAGTTTATTGTCTCATTTTCACACCACACCCGGCTCAACCAATCACAGGAGAGTATTCCACCTGATTCCAGGTCAGATTCTCTTGTTTCAGTGATGTAAGAGGAAAAGAAAAGAACAGGATTTTACAAATAATATCCTAACAACAATCTTCATGTTTTCTCAACAGTTTTAGTTTTTAGAAAACTGTCACGACCTCAAAGGTTTCAAGCATTTTTAAACATTAATGGAAGAATAATCCTGATTGATGAAATATCTATCTTTATAAGTTCATGAGTCTCAATTCAGATCTCATGTAACAGCAGTAAATCTGAAGATATTATTTCATTAATTAGTAAAATATCAGTGAATCTATCAGCGTGCCGGGAGGAGAAACTGAAACTTTGTTTGTTTCTGACACAAACACATTTCAAAGTCATTAAATAAGTCTTTTGTACCTCCCTCTTGCCATAGTTTTCCCGGGTGTGTCCGGAGGGAAACACCACCGTCTGACCTCCTCCTCCTCCTCCTCCTCCTCCTCTCGCCGCGTCTCCTCCAACATGGTCATCAGTCCGAGTGCGATTGGCTCGTCGTCGCTGCGTCTGCGGGCTGAACGACTCGAAGTTCAGGGTTTTGTTCTCGAAAGCTCCTTCGACGTTGCAGAACATCCCTCCATACTTCATCCGAGGCCGCGGGGAGTCGGAGCCCAGCCTGGACAGCAGGGAGGCGCAGTCATCCTCCTGCGGACACTTCTTCTCAGACATCCTGCAGACACCAACAAGAGAGGTCCTGCAGAGACAATGACAGAAGAAGAAGAAGAGGAGGAGGAGGAGGAGGAGGAGGAGGAGGATGGGTTGGCTGAAGAGCTCAGGCGATAAATGAGGAGGAGGAGGAGGAAGGGAAAAAGGAGGCCAGGGAGGAGGGGAAGATCTGTGAGCTCAGAGTCAGGCTGAGGAGAGTAAATGATCTGTTGGGAGGAAAAAGAAGTGGAGATGTTGTGAGTTTAACCAATCAGATTCTCCGGAGAGGTTGTTGGTTTGAATCCTCTTTTAGACCAAAAAGTCTCGCTACTTTAGATGAAGGTAGACGGTTCCCAAACAGTGGGTTTGGACCCTCGCAGGGCTCACAGCATGAATCAGACGAGTCACTAAATCTCTTTCTTGTGAATGAATCGTTTCTCTAAAAACCAGAAACAAAGTAGAGGGAAAATGACTTCCTGGTTGAAGTCAAATATCAACTCAAATGTCAAATATGAAACCTGAAACTGAAGCTTTATATTCAGCAGACTGAGAACAAACATCTGCTCAGTGTTTCCAGGCGTCACTCATTCATCACAAACAAGTGTTTTCAGTGTGATACATTATAGGACATAACGTATATAACAATGCACACGATGCCAATGAATGCAGACTGAAGGCGTATGGAGGTTCTGCTGTTCCTGCAGATGTTCTCGCACCACTAAGTTGTTGTTGTGTTTCCTCCTTTTTCCTCCTTTCAGGTGTTCCTGTAAAAACAACTACATAGAGTTCAACCATCTCATGGGGGGAGGAGACAAAAACTGTCACCAAGAGAGACAGTTTGCCTCTGTGAGAGTCAAAACATATGCCTGCTGATTTTCTATATTTTTCTTCTTGTTTGGATCCAAATCAACAATGAACTGATGTACTAACAAATATTATGGTATAAATGTATTAAAATGTATTTATCCTTTATTTAACCAGGAAGGTCTCATTGAAATACAGGATCTCTTCTTCTAGGGAGTCCTGGTCAAGATGGCAGCATAAAGGAGTTTCACATTTAAAAAAAAACAATTTCACATGACAGAACAACAATACATAAAAGCTACACAAGGGAAAGAGTTAAAGAAGAGAAACATAGTGGCCATACCCTCGATATCTATAACACAGTCTAACTCAAGTCATGGTTATATAAAACAGCAACATGTTTCCTTCAGGGCAGTAAAAGACCTTTAAAGGTATTCAAAGATGGAAGTGCTTCTAAGGTAACAGTATTCTGCAGTTTATTTCATGCCCAAGGTGCATAAAAGGAGAAAGCAGTTTTACCGAGCTCTGACTGCACCCTGGGGACATTTAAAAGAATCTGATTAGTAGGTTTAGTGCTGTAGCTGCTGGTATGATAGGATAAAAGGCTGGAGATATACAGTAAGTAGGTAGTTTACCTAACAATGTCTTGACAATAAACAGCAACATGTGTATTTTTCTCCTCTGGTATAGAGAGAACCATCCTAAAGACATCACAGCAAGCTCAGAGTTTCAGCTCCAACGAATACGAGGACACAAAAAGGGGGAGACGGTTGGCTTTTTAACTGTCTGACTTTGTAGACTGAAAGGACACACACGCATGCACACACACACACACACACACACACACACACACACACACACAGGTCAGTGCTCATTACTGTTGATTCCGCAGCTCTGAAGGCGCTGCCGTCTGAACTGGATTTCTTTGCCTGTCAGATTAAATTTATCTAAACACACACACACACACAGTCAGTGGACCGTAACATATCTTCATGTTAACATGTAGCTCAGGAGATTCAGCTCCTCTGAACGAAAGTTTGTTTGTTTTGGTCCGAATCAGTGGATGAGTTGTTGCGTTTATCCATTGGTTCAGTTTGGTTTCACACAGCAAAATTTCAAGTGAACCAAAATGTATCAACAAAAGCCATGTGGGAGCTGTCACTCCATTCATTCATTGTTTGTTTTTCAGAAATGGCAGATAGGCTACAACATGTAAAAAAGGACTTGGTTTTCTCTAATGTATGAAGTGTAGCACTCAGGAATATGAGGGTGTACTGGTTCCACATAGAAGGGTGGATTAGTAAATGGTCTATGAACATATTTTCTTTCAGCAATAAAGTGAACTAATGTCATGACTGAAATAAACAGCATCCCTCTCTCTCCTCGCCTCCATGGTGCTGAAAGACACACAGCAGCGGCTACTTTTCAACTGTGTTCTTCTTCTTATTATTCATAATCTTCTTAATAAGAATAATGATAAATAAAACCTAAATCAAGTGTTCTCCGTCATGTGTCTCTGTCACAACTTTTTCCCATCTCTGTAAGGTCTCCGTCACCCCGTCTCGTGTCTCCATCACGTCTCTGATCTGTTTTTCTAAATAATGAATATGAGCAGAAGGAAAACTGCAGCCTTCATTCTTCTGCTTCAGACTGCTGAAGAGAAAAGACAAAAACACAGTCTGTAACAAATGAAATGCATCTGCAAACATGAATTTTATGTCAACTCAATAAACATGTTTCATATTTTTTATAGTAATATTTTAGATGATTATAAACACACTGATGGACTCAATCACAAAACACAAACACAGTTTTGTCATCAGTCTCCTTTCCATCATTTTTAATCTGTAATTACATTGAAGTGCCGACTCTTCAGATGTTCACTGAGATCAGACTCACAGCGGGGATAGAAAAATATCATCTGGAATAATAAAAGTACAACTGCAGCATCCAGTTTTTAAAACATACTCAGTTTCTGTTCTGAACGCTGCAGGACCAATGGAGGATAATTCTCACAGAGAAAACATGTTTTAAACAAATAGTAAAGATAATCACAGTTAAAAAAGTTAAAAATAATACCAACCAGAATTTCATCACACTGAAATGACAAACTGGAAAGTGAAACGCTAAACCTGACATGAAATAAAATATTAAAAGTTTTACCAGATAAGCAAAACAATAAAACATTAACATTATTTTGCAATTGATTAAACTACAAAATATTGATATAATTTTATTTAAAGATTTCCTTTTCAAACTGTCAGTGTAATTTCAGTATCAACTGATTATCTTTCATAGCAGAAAAAAGATGCATAATTTCATATAATAGTAATAAATTATGAATAATATGTGTTCTTTATTGTTCTGTGAAATTATCCTCCATAATTCAGTCCAGTCTAAGAACTGACATTGTACTTTCTTCCATCAGTTTGAACCTCACCACCTGTAATCTGGATCACCTGGACCGTGTTTCACTTCCCATCATGTCCGCTCTCGGCTGAATGACGACATGACCTGCAGCGGCTTTAATTACCAAGTTTCACTTCTTTCAAACTTCATGCTTCATGGTATTGTTTTCTTTTTAAAGTTCAGTTGTTTTTCTCGCAGCTCTGACCTCCAGCATACCTCCTGTAGTCATGAGGAAGAGTTTCCTTCATCAGTTTTTGGTCCTGTGATGTGATGAAGGTTATCCGCAGTAACCTTAGTTCTATAAGTGAGCTGAAAGGCTCTATTGTGTTAAACCACTCTCTACCCTGCAGGGGGAACAGCCAATCAGAACAAAGTTTACTTCATCTGAACTTAAATCAGGACAGGTGAGAACAGATTCTGTTTTTCAACCGTGTTTCTATGGTGATTCAACCGTGTGTAACTTCACAACCACTTAATGAACTCCTACTGTATTTCATCAAGCTCTGACTCACTGCAGCTTCATTAACCCACAAATCGGTTAGTTACCTTTAATTGACACAATTAACTACTTTAACTCTGAAGTCAACTGGCAAAGATAACTGTTGCTATCCAGCTATCTCAGCTAACAATGTCTGAAATCAGCTAGCTTAGCTAGCTCTAATGGAAGTTCAGCTAGCTGAGCTAACTGTATGAAGTCCAGCACCACTTTTGTCCAGCTGGCTGAGGCCAGCACGTGTGTTTGTTAGCTGCATATCAATTAACTGACAAAGAACGTTCTGGCAAACATTAGCTAACACTAAGATAGTTAGCATGTTGCCGGTGATGGTTTCGCTCTTCTATAACACAACATTCTTCTGTTGCCATGGAAACCATCCATAGCTCAGTCTCTGAATCAACACAGTGGCATTCTGGGAGGGTGTGACAGTGTAGTTCCAGAGTCAGCTGACAGCTGGGCTCTGCTCTGATTGGCTGATAGCAGCCAGAGGCAGGTGAGTAGGGCAGTGAAGCCAACATGCCTCAGTCAGGTGCTGCTGGTTCCAAAACCTGAAGCCCTCTGAATCCTTCTGTCTTCTTGGCCAATCCAGACTGAGCTGACCCCACTGAGTGTTCAGCTGCTGGACTCTGCAGGCCTGCAGACGCTAAAGCAAAGAGAGCACATTTCTACTCTGATGTCACATAAACACGATCTTAAAATATAACACAATATACATATACATTTATTTAGATTCATAGAAAATTAATTCTGACCAATATCAGTGACCAGCAGGCACAGAGTCTATTTATATATAATTTAGAATATTCTATATATACATTTATGTATATGATAATTCTGCTCCGTAGAAGAAAATAAAAAATGTTACACTAAACCAGCATCTCAGGTGGTTAACCCTGTGTACCTGTGTAAACCCTGTATACCTGGGTAAACCCTGTGAACTTTGGTAATCCCTGTGTACCTGGGTAAACCCTGTATACTTGGGTAAACCCTGTATACCTGGGTAATCCCTGTGTACCTGGGTAAACCCTGTACACTTGGGTAAACCCTGTATACTTGGGTAAACCCTGTGAACTTGGGTAATCCCTGTGTACCTGGGTAAACCGTGTATACTTGGGTAAACCCTTTGCACTTGAGTAAATCCCTGTATATCTGGGTAATTACCTGTATACCTGGGTAAACCCTGTATACTTGGGTTAACCCTGTATATTCAATTGTATTTAATTCAATTCAATTCAATTCAATTCAATTTCATTTACATACCGCCAAATCACAACAAAAGTCATCTAAGGGCACTTTTCACATAGAGCAGAACAGGACTGTACTCTTTAATTTACAAAGATCCAACAAACCCCCATGAGCAAGCACTTGGCAACAGCGGCAAGGTCTGGGTAATTACCGGTGTACCTGGGTAAACCCTGTATACCTGGGTAAATCCTGTGTACATGGGTAAACCCTGTGTACCTGGGTAAACCCTTTGTACCCAGGTAAACACTGTATATTTGGGTAAACCCTGTGTACCTGGGTATACCCTGTATAGTTGGGTAAATCCTGTGTACATGGGTAATCCCTGTGTACCTGTGTAAACCCTGTATACCTGGGTAAATCCTGTGTACATGGGTAATCCCTGTGTACCTGTGTAAACCCTGTATACCTGGGTTAATGTTGTATATTCGGAAAAACCCTGTATATTTGGGTTAACTCTATGGAACTGGGTAAACCTTATATATTTGGGTTAACCCTGTGAAACTGGGTAAACCCTGTATACCTGGGTAAGCTCTTTGTACCCGGGTAAACCCTGTATACTTGGGTAAACCCTGTGTACTTGGATAAACCTTGTATATCTGGGTAAACTCTGTATATCTAGGTAATTGCCTGTATACCTAGGTAAACCCTGTGTTCTTGGGTATACCCTGTGTTCTTGGGTAAACCCTGTGTAACTGGGTAAACCCTGTGTACCTGGGTAAACCCTATGTACTTGGGCAAACCCTGTGTACATGGGTAAACCCTGTGTACCTGGGTACACCCTGTGAAACTGGGTAAACCCTGTGTACTTAGGTAAACCCTGTGTATCTCGGTAAACACTGTATATTTGGATTAACCCCATGTACCTGGGTACACCCTGTATACTTAGGTAAACCCTGTGTACTTGGGTAAACCCTGTGTACATGGGTAAACCCTGTGTAAACTCTGTATACCTGAGTTAATGTTGTATATTTGGATAAACCCTGTATATTTGCGTCAACTCTATGGAACTGGGTAAACTCTGTATATTTGGGTTAACCCTGTGAAACTGGGTAAACCCTGTATACCTGGGTAAACTCTTCATACCTGGGTAAACCGTGTATACTTGGGTAAACCCTGTGTACTTGGGTAAACCCTGTATATCTGGGTAAACCCTGTGTACCTGGGTAAACCCTATGTACTTGGGTAAGCCCTGTGTACATGGGTAAACCCTGTGTCCCTGGGTAACCCCTTTGTACCCAGGTAAACACTGTATATTTGGGTTAACCCTGTGTACCTGGGTATACCCTGTATACTTAGGTAAATCCTGTGTACTTGGGTAAACTCTGTGTATCTGGATAAACCCTGTATACCCGAGTAAACCCTGTATACCTGGGTAAACCCTGTATATTTGGGTTAACCCTGTGAAACTGGGTAAACCCTGTGAGACTGGGTAAACCCTGTGTACTTAGGTAAACCCTTTGTACCTGGCTAAACACTGTATACTTGAGTAAATCCTGTATATCTGGGTAAAATCTGTATATCTGAGTAATTACCTGTATACCTGGTTAAACTTTTTGTACCTGGTTAAAGTCTGTATATCTGGGTTCACCCTGTATACCTGGAAAAACCCTGTATACTTGGGTAAACCCTGTGTACATGGGTAAACCCTGTGTAAACTCTGTATACCTGAGTTAATGTTGTATATTTGGATAAACCCTGTATATTTGCGTCAACTCTATGGAACTGGGTAAACTCTGTATATTTGGGTTAACCCTGTGAAACTGGGTAAACCCTGTATACCTGGGTAAACTCTTCATACCTGGGTAAACCGTGTATACTTGGGTAAACCCTGTGTACTTGGGTAAACCCTGTATATCTGGGTATACTCTGTATATCTGGCTAATTGCCTGTATACCTGCGTAAACTCTGTGTAACTGGGTAAACCCTGTGAAACTGGGTAAACCCTGTATACTTAGGTAAACCCTGTGTATCTGGGTAAACCCTGTGTACTTGGGTAAACCCTGTGTATCTGGGTAAACCCTGTGTACTTGGGTAAACCCTGTGTATCTGGGTAAACCCTGTGTACTTGGGTAAACCCTGTGTACATGGGTAAACCCTGTGTACCCAGGTAAACACTGTGAAACTGGATAAATCCGGTATACTTAGGTAAACCCTGTGTACTTGGGTAAACTCTGTGTATCTGGATAAACCCTGTATACCCGAGTAAACCCTGTATACCTGGGTAAACCCTGTATATTTGGGTTAACCCTGTGAAACCGGGTAAACCCTGTGAGACTGGGTAAACCCTGTGTACTTAGGTAAACCCTTTGTACCTGGCTAAACACTGTATACTTGAGTAAATCCTGTATATCTGGGTAAAGTCTGTATATCTGAGTAATTACCTGTATACCTGGTTAAACTTTTTGTACCTGGTTAAAGTCTGTATATCTGGGTTAACCCTGTATACCTGGGTAAACCCTGTATACTTGGGTTAACCCTGTGTACCTGGGTACACCCTGTATACTTAGGGTAAACCCTTTGTACTTGGTTAAACCCTGTATACTTGGGTAATTACCTGTATGCCTGAGTAAACCCTGTGTACCTGTATAACTGTTGTGCTGCAGTAAAAATGTGTCATCCTGCAATAAACTCTGTTGTCCTGCAGTAGTACGTGTCAGCACACTAAAACCCGTTTTCCTGCAGTTGACCGAGTTGCTGTGTGACTCACCAGCTGCTGTTAGGACCAGAGGATGAAGGCCAAAGAGAAGAATAGAAACAGAAATAGAAACTGAAAGAAAAAGAAGCAAATAGCTGAGAGTTAGTAGAAGTTACACAAAGCAGATTTTTATGTTTCCACAGTAATGAATGAGCTGTTGAACGCTTGAGTAACTTTATATGAATATTTGGTCCAAAACAAGCCTTAATTCTGTTTCTATTGGTTCATACCTTCTCCTCCAGTTCTTTGATCTGACGTTTCTGTGCTTCTATAAATTCCTCTAGCTCCTTGTTTCTCTGAAACATACAAGCATCATGTTAATATTGATATTAAGCTTACTTGTTGTTTACAGGTCAATCTTTTGTTTAAACGTGTACTTGTTGTTACTTGTTGTTTAAAGGTAAATCTGTTATTTAGCTAACCAGTTGTTACCAGAGAGTTCTTACCAGTCTGTTGTGTGAAGGTACACTTGTCTAGTTTACCTGCTGTGTGAGTTGCAGTAGTTCCATCCTCTCTCGGAGGATCTGGGCATCTCTCTCTCTCAGCTCACACATCACAGTTCTTTTCCACTGGTCCATGGCTCTCCTAAGCCCCTCTCTCTCGTCCTCTGTCAGTGTTTCAGTCAGACGAGCCTCCTCCATCTTTAATCCCACCATCCTGGAGTCTTCCTCCTGCTGCAGAGCCTCAAACAACATGGCTTCCAGCTCCAGGATTCTCTGCATCACAGACAGACATTTAAAAAGTCAACATTAACTGTGCTGTAATTAGAGTGTTTAGTTAGATTGTCTTTAGTTAGATTGTGTTTAGTTAGATTGTCTTTAGTTAGATTGTCTTTCGTTAGACTGTGTTTAGTTAGACTGTCTTAAGTTACTGTCTTTAGTTAGATTGTGTTTAGTTAGACTGCTCTGTAACAGAGTTAGTGTTTCAGGGAGTTTCTAGAGCATGTTCAGAAATTATCTTGGTTCATCTGTTTCTATTTGGTTTTCTTTTGTTCACATAATGAAAAAATAAAAACCTTTCTAAAATAAAGACCACACACCTCTATTTCATAATCATTCACTTTCCATCCAGCTAGTTGTCGTGTTTTATTTTGTCATCTGTTGAAAAAGTGTTTGTACCTGTGCAGCTGTCACACTGACCTTATGAGCCTGATCCATTGACTGCTTCCTGTAGTCCAGCTCTTCATCCAGGTAACCCTTCTGTTTACTGAACAGATCCTACAAAACAATAACAACACTCACAGAGGTCACAGAGGTGAGGTGTCCCTGTTTCTCACCCCTGCATTTAAACTCCTAATCTGCAGACAGACACCACCTGTAACAGTTCAGACATGGACTGAGGAGGCTACCTCAGTACTGCAGGACTGCTTTGATATCACAGATTGAAATATATGCACTGAGGATGCAGAACTGGAGAGACACACATCAGCTGTCCTCTCCAACATAAACTTTGTGCTGCAAATGTGACTTTGTGCTGCAAATGTGACTGTAACAAAGACAGTCAACATGTTTCCCAATCAGAAACCATGGCTGAACTCAGTTTTTAAATCTGGAGACACTCAGGCTTACAAAGAAGCACAAGGGAGACTGAGGAGGAGCATAAGAGATGCCAAGCACAGGTATAAACAGCCCATAGAGGAGCACTTCAATAACAACAACTCCTGGTGCATCAGGAAGGGGATAAGGACAATCACTGGCTACAAGAATAGTTACACAGTCTCAAGTACTAGCAGTGATAACACCGAATCAGTTCTATGCTCGCTTCAACCATCAGAATGGAGAGGTCAACACCCATCCTGCACTACCAGGGAAGGACCAGACCATACAACTACATCAACACTACATCAACACCATTTACTGTGCTCATGGATAATTAACTTTCTAAGCAACAGACCCCAAAATGTCAAGATTGGAGGTCACACCTCCTCAACTCTGATCCTGAACACCTCTTTACACATGACTGTTCCCCCATTCACCCCTCCAACACCATTGTCAAATTTGCAGATAACACCACCACAGTAGGACTGATTACAAACAACAATGAAACAGCCTACAGGGAAGAGATTCGACACCACAAATCTCATTCTGTTTTCAGAAGTTCGATTGGTATTCAAGATAATTCACAATGCTGCTCCTCCACCATTGTGGAGCTTTTTTCAGCTCCGCTCCAAACAAATGAGCAGAACCTCTTGATCTGCTCTAAACTCAGGCTTACACATCCCTCTGCGGCAGACCGCCTTTGCATAATCTGCTTTTTCATTTATGGCCATCAAACATTGGAATATGCTTCCAGCTGAGCTTAAAACTTGCAAAGACTTTCATTCTTTTTCCCGTGGTGCAAAAAAATGGATATTGAGCAACCAGTCATATCAACATTTATTTTACAGTGATTCAGATTTTGAATTGTAATAAATTGTAATTCTATAGTTGTACTGGATGAATGTGCTTGCATTTATATGTTGATGTGTGTTTTTAGATTTGTCTGTAGAATTGTTAGTATAATAGAGACTATGTACTGGTGTTGCATGTAAATGAATGTTTTTATTATCTGGTAATTGTTCTGTGTACCTGCCTAGGGAATGCAGCTAAATGCTAAAACCTAAATCTGGCATAAATTATCTCCTCTCATTTGGAGATTAATGTTTTTTGTGCATGTCCTTGTTTAATAAAGACTAATAATGATAATAATAATAATAATAATAATAATAACGATAGCTGAGTGGTATTCCCATAACAACCCGGACCTCGACATCACTAAAACTAAGGAGATAATAGATGAGATAGATAAAAGACTTCAGAAGATCAAGGCACACTGAGCACTCTGCATATGAGGGGAGGAGGTAGAGAGGGCGGAGAACTTCAAATTCCTGGGAGTCTACATCACCGCAGTCCTCACATGGTATGTAAACATCTCTCACCTGGTGAAGAAGGCCCAGCAGGAACTATACTTCCTGTGGTACAGAAGCTGTACTGGGGAAGACCAGATGGATCTGCAACAGTTGGTGAAGGTGGCTCAGCGGATCATTGGGACTACACTACCACCTCTAAAGGATATTTACACTGGCTGACTACAAAAGGAAGCCAGCGGTATCATAAAAGACCCAACCCATCTCGGACACTGTCTGTTTGCCTCCCTCCCCTCTGGAAGAAGATACAGGACAATCAAAAGGAGAACAAACAAACTAAAAAACAGCTTCTTTCCAAGAGCTGCAACTTCTGTTTACCCCCCAAAACCAAAGACTGAAAAAGACACACATTCATTATCTACTACACACTTTACAGACGTACCAAACACTATCATATTGCACATATTGCGTTGAACAGATTTTCATTCTTCTGAGCACAATAACAATAAAGATCTAATCTAATCTAAAATTGATGCATCTCTCTGCTTCATTTACTGTCATTTCTCTGCAGTTGCTATCTAATACAGGCATAAAAAGACCCAAATAATAATTTAAAGAATACTTTTTTACCTTCTCGCTTGCAATGTCCAACATCTTCTGCTGCAGAGCGGACTTCGTCACTTCAATCGACTCCAACCACTGATCAGAGACAGACGGGTGGACAAAACGGAGACAGTTAAACAAGACATAACATATTAATCAGTGAGCTTTACAGCTGCTGGTAGGTTTTGCCTTTGGACAGAGCCTGGCTGGCTGTTTCCTCTCCTTTCCAGTCTTTATGCTAAGCTGAGCTATTCTTTTAATATAATAAGTGAACATTTCAAATTGGACCAACCTAAAGCCAAAATTTAAGAAATTAAATGACAACTCAAGATTGTAATGTCGACTTTTAGGTTTTTCCAGTGTGAAAGCAACCAAAAACTGTGTGAGAGAGAGAAAGAGAGTGATGAGTGATGAGTGAGACTTAGACTTCAAACAGTTCACTCTGTTTCCATCAAAAACTGAGTCTGTTACCTTCTCTGCCAGAGTGAGCACCGTCCTGGCATGAATCACCACCACCTGCTCCTCATTGGACAGATTCTGCAGTAAAACATGCAAAAAAAATAACGTCAAACAAAATGAAAACAACATGTCAACATGACATTTGCGACTGTTGATGGCAGTTTGTTAATAATCAGAGTCAACATGTCAACTTGATAAACTAACAAACACATCAACAAGTTCACATAATGCATTTCATGGATGTCACACGTGTCATGTGTATCAACAAAATGTAAACACATCAAAACATATCATCATGAAAGTATGAAGGTCTGACAGGGAGATTAAAATCATTCGAAGGTTAAATCTGAACACAGTCGTCACAAACGGACACATACATGTACAAAATAAATGCAACATACACTTACGGCGTTATCTCCCAGAATGTCTAACTTCTTCATCAGCTCACTGATCACAATGTCCTGTTCAAAATAATGGCAATTAACTCAGTTTGACGTGTAAATCAATAGGTGTGCTCAGATGTGCTCAGGTGTTCTCATGTGTACTCACAGTGACTCCCTCTGCCTCACAGTAGATCTGCAGAGGACTGAGGCCTTCTGGGAAATGGATTTGTTGGAAGTTAATGGCCGGTGAGCGGCGCTCCCTCTCCTGAACAGTAAACAGGGTTGCCATGGACACAGAGAGACAGCGTGTCAGTCAGTCTGCTTGTTTTAATACTGTGGTTGAAATGTCTGACTCACTGTTTTCACCTCCAGCTCTAAGATTCGGAACTCCAGCAGCTCGTTCTGGTCTCTGACGTCCTGGATGTCGTTCTGCAGCTGCACTTCTTCACCTTCCATCTGCCTCACCTGCAACATATCAACCACCTTTAGGCCTTCAAATCCCATGATCCTCTCTGTCTTCACCAACCTGGAGTCAACATGTTGCACTTATATCTGCTGTTGTACATGTGTGAAAAATAAAAACACTATAAGATCTGGAGATGTCTGAGCTACAGAGGACCAAATATTTATCATTGAAAACAGACTCCACCTTCTCCACCAACTGCTGGTTCCTCTGATACAACAGATGCTTCTCCTCCACCCACTTCACATCCTGAGAGACAGACAGGAGGAGAGAGAGACAGAAGGAGATTGAGGCAGGAAGAGAAAGAGGCGGGAGGAGAAAGAGACAGGAGGAGAGACGGACAGTGTCAGCAGTCAACGACTGAAAAGTATTTTCAGACCTCTAACAGACCTGTTCTATGATCTATGTTCTATGATCTATGGTCTATATGTTCCATGTTCTACGTCAGAGGTGTCCAGTCATGTACCACAGAGAGCCAACAGTCTGCATGTTTTGACTCCAGCTGATCAGCTGAGCAGGTGATGTCACTGCAGAGCTCCATCCTGTTATTAAAGATGACACAGTGCTTCCTGCACCTGCTGCTGTTGGATAATCAGCTGACAGATAATCACACCTGACCTACATGTGACCTGGTGACTCACCCTCACCTCTACATAACAAGCAGCAGGACACATGCGGGCTGACGTCTCCACCCAGCTGTGTGTATGTGTGTTGAAATGGAGCGCAGGTGATCAGCTGATCACAGGAGGTGCTGTTGTTTGTTTGTCTCATTGTGGCACATGATTGGCCTCCCGGTTCTACACTCTACGGTTTGTTCTACCTCTGTCTCGTTCTCATTGGTTCTCTGCTCTTCTGATCAGCATGAAGACACCCAGGAGTCTTCCCTGGAACCAATCAGAATGCAGACAATGATCTCACCTTGTCTAAGGACCAATTGTGTTGTTTGTTTCTGTTTATGTTGATCTTTCATATCTGATAGACTTCTTCCTCCGCTCATTACCTCTGTGTCAGTCATCACTCCATCTTTTACATTTCATTTTTGTTTTATTGTGTTTGTGTGCATGTATGTGTGCGTGTTACCAGTCCTTGTTGTTTCAGTGCTGACTCCAGATCTGCAACTCTGCTTTCATATTGACTGATTTCAGTCAGCAGCTGCTCTCTGGTCTGAAACACACAGAGAAGAGTCATCGACATGTTAGTGCCTTAATCCACTACAGGGAACAGAACCAATGACCTGTTAGTGCCTTGCTCAGAGGCTGCGTTACCTTGATCTCCTTCTCAGCGTCGTAGTTCCCGCCACTCGTCTCCGCCAGCAGAGCATACGCTCGCTGCAGCGCCTGATACTCCTGAGTCAGCTGACGGTAACGAAGCTCCGCCTCCTCACGGACACACACCTGCAACACAAAACCAGTCAGTAGTCATGTGTTTACAGGTGTGTACAGTAGGGTGTAACAACACACAAGATTCACGGTTCGGTATGTTTTTGGTGCAGCAGAAAAAAAGAAAGGAATAAAATAATATTGTGATCCTTTGTTTTCCCAACGATGGCTCATCAGCTGTAACTATTACGAAAAAAAAGATGTTGAAGCTGTTACTAACACAGTTTGGTTGTGCTGCAGTGAAAAGTGTTACTAACACAATTTAGTTACTGCAGTGGAAGCTATTACTGAGTCTAGTTTTGCTGCAGGAGAAACTATTACTGACTCAGTTTAGTTGTGCCACAGTGGAAAAGGAAAGCAAGCTTTGTGTTTCCTGCAAGAAGTCAGGACATCTGCTGACAGCTGTTTTATGCTGATTTATGGTCGATCAGAACTGGTTCTTACAACGTGCTGTCCGACCACGTTGGAAATCAATTGTGTTTATAGTTGTTTCGAACGGCTTCACTCAAAGGCGACCGTCACAGAGAGGGGAGGGGGAGGGGGAGACGCAATATCGTTTAAATATAGAGACAACCAAGGTAACTCCAACATAGTACAGATAAGTGGTGCACTGCCAAAATGTTCCAGGTGCAACTCAAGGCCTAGAATTATTGTTCTGCACATCGGAGTAAGTGGATTATTACATGTTTGTGTGCGTGTGTGTGTGTGTGTGTGTGTGTGTGTGTGTGTGTGTGTGTGGGAGTCTGGTACGTACCTCGTCTGGTTCAGTGTCGGGGGTTCGGTCAGTGTGAAAGGACAAAGATGATCCATCAGAGTCCACTGACGCTTCTTCATCATAGCCATAAAATGTCTCTATGACCTGCAAACACATACCCGCACACACGCGTGCGCACACACACACACACACACAGTGTTTTATGTAATTCAGCTAACCCACCAGAAGGCGGTGCGATTAACAGGACACAGATATAGATGGACAGTCTCACCCTGCAGGCTCTGAAGGTTCGTTTCCTCCTCACAGATTCTTGTCGTCTGTATCTCAGTAACATGTCTCTTTCCTGAAGGACACAAACACAACATGTCTGTGTTCTGGATCAAGAGCTGATCCTGACATATGTATCAAGGGTCTCTGACGTGAGATGAAGGGTTTCTGATGTGAGATG
The DNA here is from genome assembly GCF_914725855.1 of Thunnus albacares. NCBI lineage: Eukaryota > Metazoa > Chordata > Actinopteri > Scombriformes > Scombridae > Thunnus > Thunnus albacares. The sequence continues at coordinate 27,111,805 of NC_058125.1, read as the reverse complement.
TTTTGGATTTCAAACCGGTAAACTGTAATGTAGCTTTAGGAAAATACATTTAACTCATCATCAGCCACATTAGAGACAGTAGCAGTACTTAGTAACAGCTGTAGTAGTACTTGCAGTAGAACAAGTAGTACTACTCAATACTTACTATAACATTCTTTACATAACCAGCTGTCTCCAGAGCCTGGAAAAGATTTCATGTAAAATGTATTAGTAGTAACAGTAGTATCAGTAGTAGAAGTCGTACTATTAGTATTATTAGTAGTAGTACTACTAGTAGTGGTATCAACAGTAGTGGTAGTAGTAGTAGTATTAACAGTAGTAGTAGTATTAGTAGTAGAAGTAGCAGTTGTATCAGTAGTAGTAGTAGTGGTACCTTTGACAGGTCGTCTATGATGTGTTGTTGCTCCAGAACTTGAAGTCGTAGAAACTCCATCTCTCTGTCCTCCTGGCTGTAACCGTGGTAACTGCTGGAGTGGCTGCGGTCCAGGTCATTCAGTGAGCTGGGTCTCCTCTGTGGACCATTACGAACACTGCTGTTACCATGGTAACTGGTGGCTGTGGTCAGCAAACATGTTAAAATTGTTTTGTAGGACAGAGTACTACAAATCCAAAATGAGTTACTGTTTCTGTATCTGACCTGACTGTGAAGTTTAACTGGTTTAACTGGGACAGAACCAGCACTCAGACTGTGCTTGTCCGTGTGTTGTCGGGTACAGGAGTACAGGGTCAAGGGTTACCATAGTTACCATCTCCAGGTTCTCCTGAGTGACGAAGCGAAGCTTGTTGTCGAGGCGACGCAGCGCGAGGGCCAGCTCTTCATTCTTCCTGCTCAGACGTTTGTTTTTGTCCAGAAGAGGAAGAAACTGACTCTCTGCCTCCCTCAGCCTCTTCAGCTACAGAAAAAACACACCGCACAAGAAAATATATGAAACACAAAACAGAGAAAATATACGTAGAAAATATGAAATACAGGGATCCATGTTACCAGTTCATTGCGTTCTTCAGACAGCAGAGCGTTTCGATCCTCCAGCTTCCTGACGACTGCGCTGAGCTCAGCGATTTTCAACTGGAACCTCCGAGTGTCCCGTTCCTCCTGAGACTGCACACACACACACACACACACACACACACACACACGCAAAATCATATTACATCATGCAAGTTTATACAGAGCAAAGTGTGAGGAGGAGACCAGACTTCACATCATAGACATAATAACTGAAAGAATTATATAGTTTATATATTAGAGCTGCAATGATTAGTCGATTAATCAACTAGTTGCCAAATATCATTTTGAGTCATTTTTTAATGAAAAATCTCCAAATTCTTTAGTTCTTAAGTCTCTATGACAGTAAAGTGAATTTGAAGACGTCGTCTTGGACTTTAGGAAACACTGATCCACACTTCTCATCATTTTCTGACATTTTTTGGGGCCAAACAACTAATCGATAAATCCAGAAAATAATCGACAGATTAATCTATAATGAAAATAACTGGTAGTTGCAACTCTATTATATATAAGTGTGGTCACATGACATCACTTTGGTTACTTTTCAAACAGCTGTTTTCTGTACTTATGTAGTTTTATGGGAATGTGACAAAATTTGTTTTTTTATATCATTGACAACAAACTGATCCCGAGTAGAGCAGAGTGAGAGAAGACACGCAAACACACACATTCTGCTAGTGATGAAGGTGGGAGGAGATGAGAAAGACCCCCCCCCCACCCACCCACCATCACTGTGATGAAATGAAAACAAAGTGTGAGGTTTATGCTTTGATGGAAATATTTCATGTTGCATTTGTTGTGAGAGAAAAGGCTTCAGAGAGGCGATCTCCTCTTTGGACTAACAACAACATCTGGGGGAAACTTTATGAACAGGACGAGTCTGAAAGCGTTTTTCTAATCTTCAGAGAGTTTTTACAGTCAATCAGCTGGGTCGTCTCTCTAAGGTTGTGGACTTACACAAATATTTTTGAAGAGATTTTAACAGTATTGGTAACTAAAGCAGGAAGGGATAAATAACGTTAGAGAGTGATATGAAACCCCCTTCATTAACTGACAGGTTGAACTTTAGATGATCCTACCCCTCGTCCAATCAGAGCTCTCCTTTTCTGTTTATGTCCTGTCTCCTTTCCCCTCCCCGTCCAATGAGATTGCGCGGGTTGTCCCCTAACCAATCCAATTGCATTGAGAGCTCAGGGAATTGAAAGGTCTTGGGTGTTGGGGTATAATAAAGGTTTATAGCCATGTTTTTATGATTCTACGACATGTCTTATTACTTAATGTGACATACACAAAGGCGTATGTGTCTTATCACACCCCAATAATTTATAATGTTGACCTAAACATCATAACATGACTGGAGGACTTTGAATAAGAAGAGTCTTTAAAGTCTCCAACTGCAAGAGCAGCGTCACTCGGGATTGAAAATGTCAACCATGGCCTGCGGTATAGTCTTCTATGTCTACTGCTAAGAACTTTATTTACTTCAAACTTTTGGAAATGCAGTATTGATTTTCTTCACAGTTTCTGGTTTAACCTCTTCTGATGCTTAGCATTCCTTAACAACATACCAGAGAGGCATCATTGGTAGGTTTGCATATAGTCTGTGACATTTTGTTTTGTTCTAAAAGCGTTATTTTACAGATGCAGATTCTTCTAACTGAGAATTTGCTACAATCTCTCAATTGCCTGAAGCTGAACATGGTGAGTTATACCTGACATTATTGTCAACGGATGTGACATTTCTCAATGTATGTAATATCTACCTCCAGTAGAAAGTGTAATTGCTGCTTGTTGTAAAGATTGTGTCTTTTATTTTATATATTTTGATCAGGCTCACCATTTTGTCATACATCTAATTTATTGTAAATATCCTCATTGTTGATGTTGTTTTACTTTTCTTAAACCCAAATGAGGAATATACTTCAGATTCCTTATGTACCTCGTGTCTGACCCAAAGGCGATTAAGTCTCTTAAACTTTTCTCTCTCTGTCGTATCACACAGCAGATTCGTTCGATGATCTGGAAGCTTGCTTGTCTCCGTTAAGTAGCTCAGAACCTCCAGCTCTGTTGTTGTTGATAATACTTATGTATTTTTTTCATGCAGGACTTTTACTTGTAATGGAGTATTTTTACATTGCTGTATTGGTACTTTTAGTTAAGTGAAGGATCTGAGTGATTCTTCCACCACTGCCTGAGATTCATCACATGTTCAGGTGGTCCTTAAGTCTGACTTTCTACAACTGGTCAACTCGTAAAGTCAGACCTGTGTGTTCACCTCACACAGGATGGGTGTGGTGCATAGCCGGTGGCACAAGGGGGCACTGGGGAGCAATGCCTGTCCAATTGGGATTTTGTGCCCCCCCTCCCCCCACCCTAAAATTCAGATTGACAACTTGCCCACCCTATTAGTTTCATGAAAACTCAGTCATCCAACCATGTAAGAGGAAGTTTTCATGAATCTGATTGGGTGGGCAAGCTGTCAGTCTATTAGTCAGCAGATTCATGAAGACTTCCTCTCTTACTGCACGTGACTGAAGTTTGGCTACATCGCGCATGTGCTGTCACAACTTGGTTTCGTGTAGCTAGCAGCTAGATGAAAGTCGGAACTATGGCTAAACAGCTATGTTTGAGCCGCTTTTTAAAAAGAAACACGTCCAGAGGATGAGACGTGTTTGGACCAGGCCGTGCCTGAAGTGAAGTTGTAGCAGGATGGTTGTGAGATGTTTGTTGGCTCTAAAAGGACCCATTCAGTCACCAAATCCGGTGTAATAACAGATCCAGACGCGCCAAAGATCGTCCATGTTGACTGGACACCTGAACAACTTGATGCTTTTGTCTTTTGAAAGAGAACTAACTGACACTTTGGATTAAATGACATAATCAACCTTTCCCACTCAAAGCCCAGAAGACTCGGCCTTGTGTAGTAGCTGCAGGTATTTATCCTGGCCCGCCGGGGGATGTTAGGATTGTGGTTTCAGTGAGGAAGAACTGAAACATATTCATTGTTCAATTTGTGTTTGTAGCTACTCTCATGACAAGAGTTATGCAGTGTTGTATTTGTCATTACAGTGGAAACAGCTTCTAGTGATCACAGTTACAGTGACCAACTGCTTATATGGATAAAAAAGCTCAGGATAGAATTATTACTATACAAATAATGTTTAAATAATTCACTTATAGTAATCAAGTATTCTGCTTTCAGTGTTCATTTTGGGTCTTTTCATACAAGACAACATATGGAAAAAAAATTACAGTAATTCTATTTTTTTTTTTTTTTTTTTACTTGCCATGATATGATACACGTTTGATATGTTCCTAGCGGCTGCAGCACCATTATAACCTGTCTGCTTCCAGCTGGTGACCTGAGGCTGCTGCTGCTTGCGCACTGAAATCATGACGGGAAAAAGAAAAGTTATTTTCTCTCAATGAAAAACGTCGTCTCCTCCAAGTTCATGACAAATTGCCAAAAACGAGGCAACGAGATGCAGCAGTAAAACAACAAGCGTTTAAACAGCTGCCCGTTTTATTACTTTATATTCATGTAGTAAATATATAAATGCCAATTAGATGGTAATCTGCATAAGAAATAAAAAAATAATAATAATAAAAATTCCAGTATAATAATCATCTGCTTATAGTGATCAATTTGACCCAGACAGATGTGACTAAAAGCAGTTTCCACTTTATTGTGTTATTTCTCCTTTTATGTATAGAAAGCCATTCATCTGGCTCATTTATGTTAAACAACCATGTATGAGGATTAAAATCATGTATAATTTCACAGCTCATACACTAAATTTGGGTTTAATCACACTGAACGTTGGTGTTTGGTTGATGTCAGACGTTCGTCTTTGTTCGTACTAAACAGAAGGACGTATCACAGCTTTCAGAAAACTCAGTTGTATTTATGACTTGGATGTTTTAAATGCTGTTTACAAGTCTGAAACTCTCAATTATGACACCTGGAAAAGAAAAAAAAAAACAAAAAACGCCTGGTCACATGACCCATCTCTGACTGAAAGAGCAACAAGGACTAGTCAAGAGTGAGCAAAGGATTGTGGGAAGACCTCTCAGGTAAAGGTATGAGTCATGCTGTTGTGGTCATGCGTTTGACGTAATAATGACTCTGAAGGGGCGGAGCCTGACATGTGATGTTATGGTGAAGTAAACGTGGTTAAACTGTGACATGAGGTGAACAGGAACATGCAGTTTGTACAAGCAGGAAGAGGCGGAGCTTACAATGTGAGGAGCAGTGTTAGGGGTAGAATTAGGGGCGTGGCCAGGGTGGTTTAGCCCCGCCCTCTGCGCGTCTCTCAGGGCTGCGATTTGCTGCTCGGCAGCCTGAGTCTGCAGCTGCAGGCGGTGGGCGTGGCCAGCCTGAAGCCCCAGGGCTTTATCCAATACACTGACAGCTCTGTCCTTCAGCTTTATCTCATCCATCTGCACACAGGTAGACCGACAGGTAAGGGGCGGGGTTAGTCAGTCAAGCAGGTAGACAGACAGGTAAGAGGTGGGATTAGTCATATATACGGGTAGACAGGAAAGAGGTGGGGTTAAGCAGATAGACAGGTAGACAGACAGGTAAGGGGCGGAGTTATATGTTCTTTTCTTTGCAAGATTTACAAACACGGAGACACCTTTAGTTTTTGTGTAAAAATGTAATGAATCTAAAGTATTTCTTCTTTCTTCCTTCTTCTTCCTGTTGTCTCTTGGATCTTATTCTCTGTTACACTTTACTGCTTTACTCTGATTAAAACTCAGATGCTCTGCAGGTGTGTTTAAGAACTGATTAAAGAACATCCAGGTGAGACTCTGTCTCACTGATTACCAGGAGAAGGAGCAGGAGCAGTCCAACCTTTCATGTGTGGAGTTTTGAATGAGATTGATTGAGACTGCAGACAAGAGATCAGTGGCGTTGTTAAGGCGAGTCAATGAAAGGAACATCTGTTGGTGGTGGTGCGATGTTGGCTTATATTTGAAACTTCCATCTATATATATACGTTTGAACTCAGTACTTTTAAAACTGTGTAATACACCTGGTTACTATCAGACATGGACATCGCCAGCATTTCTAAGATGTTTGTTTTTATGTAGACTCTGTGATGATGTTGTCAGATAGGATTGGTTCAGATTTAGGCTATTTTGTATGTTTAACATATTATTTTACTTATCCACAACCCGAAAATAGTTTTATTGCAGAAACTCATGTTAATCATTAACAATATGTGTGAATGACCCCAATACAGTGTATTTCATGTGTGTGAAGCTTACATTTGTAAGTGTATTGCTTTTATTTTGTTACTTCCCATGAACATGGAAGCTCTTTATTTTGACACTAGATGCATGTAACATGTGGACATGGTAGGTAATTGTGGCACTATCTACTCACCATAGAACTGCATAATCTTGCTGCTGCTGAGATCAGGGAGAACAAACTCATCTGACTGATTTCTTCCCCTCAGTGTGAATGAATTCAATTATTTGTAATTGTTGAACCACAAATTAATTACTTGTTCTATTTTTTTTTTGTTTCTATTTTTTTAAGTAACAGCTGCTTTTTATTTTTCTCAACAACTTGAGTGGAAGTGAACTGAAGTGAGACGCTTTAGTTTGGTGTGTGAGGCTGATCGTGTGTGTGTGTGTGTGTGTGTGTGTCGTATCAGTCTGTGTTTGACTCTCACAGTCTCACAGCTGTGTGTGTTGTATTGTTCCAGTCTGTGGAGCTCAGCCAGTCTTTGTTCTTTCATCTGTTCATGTTAATAATCATCTGTTCATTCATTCATTCATCAGAGTCCATCAGTTTGTAGGAAGTCCGCTCTCATTTTCATCTTTATTAGCTAACTTACTTTTGTTTTTGTATAGTTTGTTTGGATCATCATGTTCTTAAAGCCAAATCCACAATGTGCTGCTCTACAACCCAAACATGAGCAGTTGTGTGCGTTAAAAGTCACATGTATGTTAATTGTCACGTGTGTGTGTGTGTGTGAGTGTGTGTGTGTTTGTGTGTGTGTGTGTGTGTTAACTCGTACCAGTCGGCGGATCTCCCTCTCACAATCTCTCTTGGTTCTGTTCAGCTCCTCCTGGTGTTGGTGATGAGCTGATCGTAGTTCGGCTGCTCGGGCCTGGCTGGCCTGCTGAGCTGATGCCAGAGCCTCGTCTGCGCCCCTCTTTGCTCCTCGCAGCTCCTGAACCTCCTGCTGGAGGCGACAGCGCTCTGCTTCCCAGCTCCTCCTTGTCTCCTCCACCTCTGCCATCAGGGCGCTCCTCACCTGCGGAACCAGACTAAGACTGTTAGATATTCATCTGACAGAGAGAACACTGGCAGCAGCCTGATACACTATCAATTAATCTGATCAATTAACAAGCAGCCGCAGTGGGAAAGAGCAGCAGTATTATAATAATGATGGTCTAAGAAAGAATGTAAAGACATTTAAATGAAAATAATTAGTTTTTATGCTTCAAACACAAATTTATAACATGCAATATAATAACAAAACACAACTTACAATCATATTCCACCTCCTGTACCAACAATACAACCTTCTGTAGCTAACTGAGTGATAGATAGACAAAAATAAATGTTCTAATCTATTTATTCTAAATTTACAGCATAAATCTTGTATACAACCGATTTTCCAATTTTCCTTGTTCTCCTTCTCCTTCAACTTGTTCCTCATGTCGATTTTCTTCACTTCACCATTGATATTCTCCTCTTGTCTCTAAACACACTGTTTTCCTCCTGCAGTGATTGTGACCATGTGATCAGAGCTGATAGCTTACACTTGGGTCTGTTCGGATCAACTCAGGTGTCGGACATATTACAGACCTGTGACACTAAAAGGAGACCTGACAAATTAAAGGAGGTAGAATTTGGACCCGGTCCAATTCGGGTCCCTGGTTGGGTCTCACTTCCTCAGAACTGAGTGGACCCGTGAAGACCTCTAACCAGGACCCCCACCTGGAATCAGGCCTGGATCAGAGTTCACTGTAGAGAACTTGGTGGCCAGTCCTTCACTCACTGTACATTTAAATTTTGTCATATGGCAGATGCTTTTATCCAAAGCGACTTACAAGCAAGGCAAAACAATCAAGTGTTAGAGGACAGAGAGTCAGAAAGAGCCGTGGTACAAATTCTCAACTAGCTGACCAGGTACAAGTGCTCTGCAGAGGTTTAACGGTGCATGCTGGGAGTCCAGCCAGGAGTGAGTTGCAGTAGTCCAGTCATGAGTTGACCAACGCTTGTACTAGCGCAGGTACAGCCAAATCCTCTTGACGTTGTACAAAGTGAATCTACATGACCGGCAGGCTGCTGCAATGTGTCGCTGCACTCATGGGGCCCAGTCAGGCACAGCTGGGAGAGATGACATGTGGGCACCACTCGAAATGCTGGCGGGTGGGCCTTCAGCTGACACCAGAATACAAAAACTGGTTCTATGGGGAACATCACCTGTCTGATGTAGAAGGAACCAAAGTGTGAGAGCACTAGCTCTGGAACCAAACTCCTGGATCAGGACTGCATAGTGTCATAGTTCTGCTGGTCCTTAATGCTCATGTGGGCTATGATGGAGACACTGGGAGGAAGGTGATTGGGAAGAACGGCCTGTCTGATCTGAACCTGAGTGGTGTCTTCTTATCTAGCTGTTCATAATGAACACCATGTCTGACTATAAAGCTGCTCTCACACCAAAAACAGCAATGTGTGAAAATAGTAGGGTTGCAGTACGGGGGCATGTTGTTTGAGGTACCAGTGAGACAATAAACTATGATCCAGGAAGTCAAGTTGGAGTTACAGATTAATGCATCTAAGGACTTATCAGAAGTCAAAACACTGCAAAGCAGTTTGTAATACTCACAGACAGGATTTTGCAACTCTTACAAAGTAATCCACCAGGAACGTGCGCTTGCATGTATGTGATTGGCCACTGCAGCACCTTGCCACATGACGTCGGGTTGCGTTGAGCCCAATTCAACTTTTTGCCAGATGACCACTGCAGTAAATGCACTATCCCCATTCAAATGAATGAGAGGGCTGTCTGAGTGTGGCCTGAGGTTGCACCTGGTACCAGATCACCTGAGGCCAAAGGTAGATGATTGATTTTGCAGTTGTATCATCAGATTTGTAGCTGTTTGTCTTAGACACACAAGTAAAGAGTGGAGCAGAGCTGTCAGCTGATCACCACTGCAGGACAGACTGCTGTTAAACACAAACAGGGTGAAGTAGGAAGACCCTTCCAGGGTAGGAAGATCCCTGTCTATGAGGCCTTCAACTCAGGAAGATTTGTCTGGTGTCCCAGGGAAGGCTGGGGACAAGAAGTCAAGAGTCTGACTGTCAGAGTGTTCAAAGGCAACTGCTGGCAGCAACCAATAAACCTGCTGCTGAAGACTCCTGAAGCGGTAGACAGGTACTGGGAGGCCAGAGGGAGTAATTCAGGCCTCAGATTCAGGGGGACTGAGTTTGTTCATCCAGTCTACATGCGTTTTGTGGACTTGGGGAAGGTTTATGACCCCTGTAGTATCCTGTTGGGGGTACTGCAGGATTATGAAGCACTGGAGTCGTTGCTATGAGTCATTCAGTCCAGTCTAGTGAGAGCTTTGCCTGTATCCTCGGTTCCCTCTTTCCTTTCAGGTTGGGAGTGAATTGCTGAGGACTTAAGTATCTTGATGGTAGGTGAGGGTAAAATGGAGCTGAGATATACCAACAGATTGGTGCTACGTCTGCAGGAAAGACGACTCTGTACCAGACTGTTGTGGTGAAGAGGGAGCGACGCATCATGATTGCAGCTCGAGCAGTAGAAAGTTTCTCAGGCTGAGATGGTTCAGCTTCTGATCAGGACCCTCCCAGAAAACACTCTGTGGAGACATCCTGGACAAACCTGGAGGGGACCTGGACACTCTGAAGGGATTATAGATCCCATCAGGTCTGGAAACACCTTGAGATCTTCCAGGAGAGTCAGGATGATGAGGCTTCTGAAAAGGACTTAGGCACTACTTTGCTTAAACAGCTGCCGCTAAAAGCTGGACCTGGATAAACAGGGTGATGTATGGATTTGAGAAAGGAGAGGAGGAGGAGTTTTATTTCCCTCTCACCTGAGAAGGCAGACAGACAGACAGGTAAACAGACAGGTGTGAGTCAGATGGGTCACCTTGTCAGCAGATCCGTCCCGCAGTGTTAGCACCAGTCCGTTCAGACGCTGAATCTCTCCGTCTTTGATTTTGATGACTCTCATTAGCTCCATCTCATGTTGCCGTAGTAACGTCTCCCTGGTAACGGCAAGCTCCTTCTGCTTCTCCTCATGAAGTTTGGTTTTCAGTTCCGTCACGGCAACCGTTGCCCGGTGATGCTCCGCTCTCAATTCCTGACTCTTCTCTCTCTCCAGACGACTCACCTGAAGACAGACAGGGAGAGAGAAAGATAGACAGGCAGTTATGGTACTTTGACAGTAGTCAGTAGTTGTTGTACTACAGAAGACGCAGTATTATTAGTACTCTGGGTTTTGTCGTCTTTACCTTGTTCTTTTCCTGTTGTAGTTCTATCTGTATGTCTGTCAGTTTGGCTCTCAGCTCTTCATTGGCTGCTTGAAGGGTTGCCATGGCATCAGGTCGCTCCCCCTTCCCCCGCCCCCCTGCTGCTCGCTTTGACATCACCACCTCCACCTACAGGCTCCGCCCCCCCAATGAGCTGTCTGTCAATCTGAAGTTTGACTACATGTGGACCTGTGGACACACAGATACATTTACTACATTTACATTATAATCTATTCCATATAGGTATGAATAAATCTGCATTGGTTTGATTGTCAATCACTTTCTGATCAGCCACATTAACATGTGTAACTCTGCTAGTCAGTATGAATCCAGCCTTGGAACAAAACCTTTCTTAACAGTATGTCCTGTGGCTTGCTTCATATGTTTAGATAAAAAACAATCAGATACTGTTGTTTATCCAATATTTATGTTTTCAGCAAACATTGTTTCCCATAAGTCCTAGAGGTGGGCTAAATGTCACGGCCCAACAGAGGAGATGAGTCCATGAGCAAGTGGAGGTGTGGCGGCGAGTTCAGACATGTCTGTAATAACAGCAGAACAGATAGAAGTCTTTACACAGCTCAGATTACAGCTGCAAACAGCGACAATGACTGCAGGAGAAAGCACAGAGGAGGTTTATGGATGTGGACAAAATCAAGTTATGGTGATGTAAGTACCTGAGCTGCTGTTGTAGTTCTTTTAATGGGATCTGTAGTTTTTTCTTCTCAAGGGCTTAAATGTCTGACAGCATTTTTTCAAAAAGAGCGAAATAAGAAATACTGAATGAGAGATTGTGTTGAGTTACAGAAGCTAGACAGGAAATGATGTCATGACTTCGGTTTTTGATATTTTTCTGTGATTTTCCTGATGCGCATAATGTCTCGCAGCACAATTTAGTTTCCATTTCAGACATTTTCCTTTAATCTGATCACGATTTATATATCCATACATTATAAATGTATTAGATTGTTTCCCATGTTCATTATTCACAAAGATATAAAAATCTGAACTTTTTTAAAATTGATAATTATATAATGTATGTTCTTGCAAAAATAACAAACCACGGAATAAACTCTCAGGATTGTTTTAAGAATGTACAATATGTCAGATGTTGGGTCAACCCATATCTCTGATTGGTTATTCCTTCATGTGATCAATCATGTGATCACTCAGCAGTTGGTAGCAGGAAGTCACTTGATAAATTAGTTGCTCACACTCACACAAGTTTGATAAATACATCACTTTTTTGACATCAGAAAGTGATTAAAACTCAGTGAGTTATATATAAATGATGGGAATCTTCCTGTCCTGCTGTTGCTGTGCTGATATTGTAGTTTCCTATTGAGACTGACACCATCTGACAGACACCTGCTGTCTCTGGATGAAACAAAGTTTGTTAAAGCAGCTGCTGCTTATAAGGTGGAGAAGTTACGGAGACGAGACCAACGTTTACCAAACCCACTACTCATCCTCATGAAGTCTCTTCTCTTGGAAAACTGAAACAGTTTGAGTACCAGCAGTACCAACAGTACCAGCAGTACCAACAGTACCAACAGTACAAGTAGTACTAGCAGTACAAGTATACTAGCAGTACCAACAGTACCAACAGTACCAACAGTACAAGTAATACTAGCAGTACAAGTATACTAGCAGTACCAACAGTACCAACAGTACAAGTAATACTAGCAGTACCAGCAGTACCAGCTGGTACTAGTAGTACCGTCAGTACCAGCAGTACCAACAGTACAAGTAGTACTAGCAGTACAATTAGTACCAGCAGTACCAACAGTACCAACAGTACCAACAGTACAAGTAGTACTAGCAGTACTAGTAGTACCAGCAGTACCAGCAGTATCGGTGGTACCAGCGGTACCGGTCTGTCATTCACCTGCACAGGTTAATGATCATTCATCTCTCAGCAGCCGCTCTTCTCCTTCAGGAAACACACTATGTACTTTAGTTTCAACAAATATTCACAGACAGCACTGGCAGGACCACCAGTACCAACAGCACCAGCAGTACCAGCAGTGGCAGTAGTACCAGCAGGACCACCAGTACCAACAGCACCAGCAGTACCAGCAGTGGCAGTAGTACCAGCAGGACCACCAGTACCAACAGTCCCAGCAGGACCACCAGTACCAACAGCACCAGCAGTACCAGCAGTGGCAGTAGTACCAGCAGGACCACCAGTACCAACAGCACCAGCAGTACCAGCAGTGGCAGTAGTACCAGCAGGACCACCAGTACCAACAGTACCAACAGGACCAACAGGACCACCAGTACCAACAGCACCAGCAGTACCAGCAGTGGCAGTAGTACCAGCAGGACCACCAGTACCAACAGCACCAGCAGGACTACCAGTACCAACAGTATCAGCAGTACCAGCAGTGGCAGTAGTACCAGCAGGACTACCAGTACCAACAGTACCAGCAGTACCAGCAGCGGCAGTAGTACCGGTAATAATAGTACTTGAACTCCTGATTCCACCTCGAACTGATCACATGTTCACCTGGTGACTGATGCCTTCATGTCAGAACGCTACCACGGCAACCAACGCAAAGCACAGGAGGAATACATGACTATTTCCATGGCAACACCATCAACTGTCATCATAGGCACACACAGACACACACACACAGACAGACACACAGACATACACACACACACACACACAGGCCTAACTGAACAAACACACATGAAAAGATTTGATTTACCATCACTCACCGTCCAATAGGAAGCCTCGGACACTGCATCACTGCATGTGTGTGTCTGTGTGTGTGTGTCTGTGTGTGTCAGTAGGTTAGCCTCCTATCCACAGCATGCTAACCAGCTAGCCTCACTGCAGCTCACTGTCACTATGTGTGTGTGTGTGTGTGTGTGTGTGTGTGTGTGTGTGTGTGTGTGTGTGTATGTGTGTGTGTGTGTGTGTGCTGGCAGCATCAGCCTCCCTCCACCTGTCTGTCTGTCTGTCTGTCTGTCTCTCTCTGTGTGTGTGTGTGTGTGTGTGTGTGTGTGTGTGTGTGTGTGTGTGTGTGTGTGTGTGTGTGTAAGGCTGAGCAGTTAGCAGTTAGCTCCTGTCAGTGTGTGTTTGTGTGCCGATGCTGTTAGCCTCTCTGCAGCCTCTGTTGTCGTCATTCTCCTCCTCCCAGCATCCTTCAGGGTGACACAGAGCTGAATCATCAGAGCTCTGTCTCCCTCTGCTGGACACTCATCTTCATCACACTCTGGATATTCTTCCTATATTCAATCATTCCCCGCTTCACGCAGACATCGATCTGCTACATTTGTGTTGTGGGGGCTGAGAGGGTATCCGCCACTAACCGACACACCAACACAGCAATGTAAAAATACTCCATTACAAGTGAAAGTCCTGCCTGAGAAATCTTGCTTAAGTAAAAGTACATTATCAGCTTGATGCAGTTTAAGTATTAAAGTTAAAGTTGTGGATTGGTGACACAATGGATAATATAACAAGCTTTTAAAATACAACACATTGTTAAAGATGAAACCAGTGGTTTCCAACCTTTTTGTCTTTTGACGTCTTACAAAAAGCAGTGTGTAGTCGGGGTCACATTTCACATGTCTATGAGTTGTTAACAGCTCCACCAAATAGTGATTTTTCCCTCTAAACTTCTCACATGCTTTCATTTCAATAAATGTTCAAATGATCCAATATTTCAGCAAAAATCAAAGATTAGAGAAAAAGTCCAAAAACTGAAAACAGACTTGTGTATCAGAACTTTGATTTTCTTCTTTCCTCTCCCATTAATCATCTCACCACCCCTCAGATTTATCTGCTGACCCTTTGGAGGGGCCCCACCCCTAGGTTGGGAACCACTGGACTAAACTAGCTAACTGTATATAAAGTAGTGTAAACTAGCTCCACCTCCAGCAGCTACAACAGTAACATGCTGCTCTAACACTGATGCTTCAGTATTAATAATCTAATGATGTCATATATAATAATATATCAGTCAGAGGGACCAAACCACTACTTTTACTGCAATACTTTAACTACATCAAGCTCATAATACTTATGTACTTTTACTGTAGTAGGATTTTTCATGCAGGAGTTTTACTTGTAATGGAGTGAAAGGATCTGAGTACTTCTTCCACCACTTCTATCACGAGGTATCAGGTCTTGTATCAGCTGAGCTGGAAGTCAAACTGCAGCACCAACAGTTAGACATGAACACATTTGATTGTGTCCTTATAAGTGCAGTTTTAACACTTTGTTTCTGTGTCTTTTTCTTTTATTGTCACAAATCAAACAATAATTGTATAATTTGATTTTCAGTGTAGAGAGGGAGAGGTGCACTAAACTGACCAGAATATCATGAAAATGCTAATTATATTTGGGGGTCTGACATTCAAAATAAAACAAAGTGTAAAAGTGATGATACACTAGAAACAGATGTATTAGCATGAAACTGTCACATACAATAAATGAGTGAACATTCAGCAGAAACACATGTGCTTTAAATTCTGTCAAACATCAGATTTTTTTCTTAAAAACAGCAAAACAAAGATAAAACATTTGATTTCACTCAATAACTTTTTCTTTTATTCAATTTCTTCAACTCAAAAAGCAAATATTCTTAAAAGAAGCAATAACACATTTCAGCTGAATAAGTAGTATATAGAATATAAAAGACAGTGAAGAAAAAAGATATAAACTCATCAAACAACTGGATGGATTTTTAAATGATTTGTGGACTCAACATTTATCCAGATGAGACCATAAAACTCTGGATTCATAAAAATCTAAAAGTAAAAAAAGTTACAGCTGTTCACATGAGAGAAGTTAATAATGATAAAATATAACTATATACAGATAATTATGTTACAAATGGTCCAATCAGATCTCTCTGCTCTTCTTCTACTGGTCTTAATAAAGGTCTCACTACTTCCTGTTGTGGCACTGAGCGTTGGTGCTGGTGCCGTACTGGGCTGCAAAAACCTGGCTGAGACTGAGAGGAGAGATGAAACCAAAGATGATTTTCTTCTTCAGTGGTTTGTGGCTCCTTGGAGGTCCTACTCTGCTCCCTGAGCTCCTTCCTCTTCAGCCGGCTCTCCTTCAGCTCTGGAAACACCGAGGTTATAATAATCCAGCTCAATGTTCTCCTGTGGGTCTGACTCCTGCCCCCTGCTGGCCTGGAGAGACATGACAACACAGATCTAAGTTACTGCATCACTCCTCTCTTCAGTTCAATATAAACAGGCTGAGTGCTTCATTTCAACCAGTCCTCTAAACAACAAACGTGTTCAGTACCTTCAGGATGAAAACGACGACAGTGATGAACAACAGCAGAGTCACCAGCAGGACGACCAGTCTGATGATATGAACTGTTGGATCTGACGAGACACATTCAGTCATCACATTAGATCACATGACATCATGAGAACAACAGCTCCCATCAAACAGAAACTTTAGTGACGTTAAATCTCCTAAAATCACTGAAGTGTGAAGCAGCTTGTTGATTATAAGTTCATCTGATCTCCTCTGTATGCTGATGATGTTGGACAAAAACAACTCATGTGTTTACAGCCGGTTTGAAAGAATGAATGAAAGTCTGCTGATTGTCTCCTTAAAGCTCCTGTCTGGTTGAAATGATTCAACTGATTGTTAACAATCAACATCTTTACATGCAGTTAAATCAAATGTGATCCTGGTGAAGCTCTGAGTTCTCCTGATGACATTCAGCTCATCATGTAAAGTCCTGTTTATTATCATTATAGTGCTTATCTGGCTTCACTGACTCGTTTGCTGTCTTTTACTTTTCACTACAACACAGTTGTTATGGTTCAATAACATTAAAGAAGCCGGGAAGGAAACAGTTTACAGTTCCTTCATCAGATTCTGCCTCAGCTCTCTGTAGGTCGCTGGGTCGGTCCTGCTGCCTGATGACTTTTTATCATGTTTTACAAACATGGAAACAAAGTCAGTGTGACGTCTCAGTTCCACTGAGCTTCACACTCTGCTTCAGCTTACCTGTGACAGTGAGAGACAGCAGACGGCTCTCAGAGGAGAAGTTATGATAAAAAACATAGACGCCATAAACACAGCTGTAGCTTCCTTGGTGGGCGGGGTCTGCAGCAGGAAACAGGAAGTCAGCAGAGTGACTGACAGCTGGCTGGGTGTAGATGTGTGCCGTGTTGGAGGAGGTGAAGGTGAGCTGGAAGGAGCCTCCTGGGTACTGAGGCTGGACGGAGCAGCTGATGGTGAAGTTGGAGCCCTGACGCACCTGAAACCCCTGCTGCTGGACCTCGGAGACCCCGTCCATGGTAGAAGACACAGAGATGATTGGCTGAACCAGCAGGTCTGTAAACACAGAGAGATGATGAATCCTTCTTCCTCTGTGAGAAGCTGAATGTTATTTTCTCCTCATTTGTTTGTTCAAATTAAGGCCTTTTCTTGCTACACACAGACTACTCATGTGTGTACGACCCCTGTGACCACTAGAGGGCCCCGTTGCACCAACATATTTTTTCTCTCCTCTAATATAAATTAACACTTTTGGCAACCAAACTTCCCTTTGTGTCGATCCAAAACACAAATGGCTAATGGCTAAAATAAAATGTGTGTATAGATCAAAAAGGAGTTTTTAATCTGAGAGCTCTTTGTCTTACAAGCAGGGCTGTAGTGGAGGCTAAACGCATGTAAACGCCGTTTACCCACCTCTCAAATTCTGAAACAGTGTTTAAGCAAACTTTCCATCACTTTACAGCTGTTAGCTCAGACTGGCTTCCTACCACAGTTTCTGTTGGAGCTTCTAGGAGCGCTTGTTTTGTTTTCTGTTGGAACATTGTGTCCTTTTATGAGACATGGAGACGTCTGTTACTGTTAACATGGACCAACAAATCACCACCCACTCCTGCTGCGCTGGTGTTAAAACAAACGAACCCTCCGTGCTGAAGCTAGCAGGCAGACTGGAGCCGCTTTCATGAGACAGACGAATGAATCAGAGTTCAGAGGATCATATATGACATTAACTGACATGTGCAGCATCAAATAATAATCTGTCAGACAAAAGACAACAAAGTAAGAAGCTAGAAAAACTCTTCAGTGAAGCAGAAGTTTTATAAATTGACATTAGTGTTGTTTAAGCGTCCAGTTTATCTGCTGCTGCTTTACATTACAGTAATGTTAATGTAGCTGATAGTTTGATAGCTTGACTGCTGATGTATTCACACTGTGTGTCTTTGGTCCACAATTACTGTAATGAACACCGTACAAGTTAAAGTTCTGCTTCATGCTCTGTCAGACTCTTAAGAGGAAGCTTTTTACATTTCCAGGCTGAGTGAAGGAATCAGGAGAGACGAGACAGAAGTGAGGAAGAATCACAGGATGGAACGTTAATGGTGTTGAAAGAAAAACAAGGAGAAAGTAAAGAACTGATTGAAGAAGGAAGAAGGTGAAACTGATTCAACATTTAAAGAAACAGTTGAAGGAGGAAAGAGAAACACATAGAAGCACTGTGATGACTGGGACACTCCCAGGGCCTGCTAGCAGGCCCCAGGTGATGTCATCATATCAACCAATGAACGCAGGTATTTCTTTGTCTGTGAAACAATCAGAAAATAACGTTTTAATGATCTGATTCATCAGCTTCCTCACTAACGTTACTAGCGCTCCCTCTCTCCATTCACTCTCTAGCTCACTCAATCACAGCTGCTCTCTCTCTCTCTCTCTCTCTCTCTCGTCTTTTTTAAAATGAGTCAGGAAGCCGACAGAAAAGTCTAACTTAACTTTTAACATTGTCAAACAAAGAGAAATGTCCTCCCCTCGTCCTAGTAACGTCTCTTTACTTGCTTATGGCAGAGTTTACAGCTCTGATCAGTCTGATCTCCATCACGCCTCTGAATCCAGAACGCCGCTACGCTATGAAAAGCTCACACGGAGGCGGCTTTATGCCGACTCACTGTAAAAAAAGTAAAGGCAAAGGCGTCTTTATGGCTATAATGCATTTCTCTGTATAAAAGAGGTGTGTGTGTGTGTGTGTGTGTGACCAGTGAAGGCCCACTGCAAGACCCCACAGTCCGCTACTGCGAAAATATTACTGTCATAGATGATGTCACTGATGGACTTACCTGAGCAGGTGAGCTCCACGATGGAGGAAGAGGAAGATGATGATGATAATGCACATTCCCTCAGTGGTGATCCAGAATGAACACAGCCAGATCTGATCCACCATACAGATCTGTCTGAGGCTTCATTTGTGCTTCCTGTTGAAACAGCAGAGCCACAGTCCAGATCTCTGCAAACGACAGCTGCTTCCTTCAGGGTCCAGCTGTAGTCACGCAGGTTCCAGTCAGAGTACTTCACTGGTCTCCACTCTCCCTGTTTCACCTCCAGTGTACCTGCACAGTGACTGGCTCCTCCCACCAACCTGACAGGCTCTGAACAGAAACAAGAGAGTCATCAGTAAAAGAATAAAGTGAGTTTCATTAGAACAGAAATGAAGCCAAATCAAAGCTGCAGCTCCTCTTCTACCTGAGCAGGTGAGTCCAACAGCTTTGCCAGGTGAGCAGGTGCTTCTAGCTGAGTCTGATCTTCCACAGTCCAGGAGAGCAGACTCATGGCCTCCACACTGGAACTCTTTGGTCCACATCGGAGCCTCCACTTCTCCATCGAGCGCCCCCTGGAGGACTGAAGGAGCCCCACAGCCGAGCTCCCTACAGACCACCTCTGCATCCTGCTGGTCAAAGTCAGCTTCACACACTGAGGACCACGACTGCTCAGACTTCACCTCCAGTCTGCCTGAACACAGACTAGTCCCATTCACCAGCCTGACAGAGTCTGGAGAGAGAGAACCATCATTAGTTTGGGGAATATTTACCTGCAACATTCATACCAATAAAACGTTTTCTGAATTTGAAAGTAAGAACTGATAAAGAGAGAGAGCACATTCATACCTGACTCAAGTCTTTATTTATAGAAAATATTTCAAGCTATTTGTAGGATTTGAACTTGTCTTACTCAGGCTCCATCTTGTGGGAGCATTGTGGGAAAGAGAAACACATAGAAGCAGCCCAGATGTCAGGTGATGGAGACACATGAACACATTAAAGCAGGAGGCAGAACAAACTGGTAAAGTCTGACTTCCACCTGTATGTAGATGAATTACTGTTCTGAAAATATCTTTAAAAGCACAAACTGTTATACAAATGTAAACTAAAGGACATCCTAACAAACAAAAGTCAAAGCACAAGATTAAAACCTGCTATAAAAGGACTAACAGATCTTTGAATACAGGCACTAACACTACACAACAACTCTATTAACATGATGATTTCTACAGCTGTTAAAAGGTCGGTGACCTCAGTAACTGTTGGAAACACAGCACTAAAACTGACAGATAGTTTCTGTTATAAACACTAAATGCTGATTCATCTAGAAGTCAAACTGTTGTCTTGATTTGGCTTTAAGTTTGAGGAAATGAGTTCCTCTTAAGTCAGTTGAGTTGTTTAGTTATATTACAAACATGGATCTATATTAAGGAGCATATAGACGGTGTGGCTGAGGTAAGGTAGGGTTTACTCAAGCTTTTTTTTACCACTACAGCCCTGCTCACAACAAACCAGTTTCACAGTCATCATCAGATTCTCACATGTTGACGTACTGACGTTGATGGCTGAGTCGGTCAAGTCTGACAGTCTGACAGTGACATCACTAGATCAAGAACAATGTTTAGACACATATTTGATGCACTGTCACTATGGTTTGCAAAAGGACTTATCCTTCAGTGATGATGATGATGATAACTGAAAGTCTTCTGTTTTAATCTTCATAGTGATAATTGTGTGTAATTTGTTATTTCTTTGTAGTTCATTTGCACCTTTAGTTTCATTAGGCCCTAAAAATAATACTGTAGTTGTCTGATTTGGGATCAGACTTGATCTTGCTGGTGTCACTTTATTACACTCAATTTTATGTTTATTCTTGTTCATCAATTTACAGTTTATTCAAAACATTTTGTTCAAAATATTTTATTTTATTTATAGTTTGGATGTTTGTTTTGATCTTGATGTTAATGCAGCTAAATTCCTTAAATGAAGTTTTTTATGAGTAAAAAGTAGAATTTGTTGTCATATATATGCAGATGGAATATGATGCAGATTTGGTTTGAGTAGAAACGGCTTTGGTTCAAATAAATGAACGTTGATCAGTGAGAGGTGATCACACAACACAGAGAACTCCTACATTCATGTGTAATACAGAGGAGTCAGAGAGCAGAGGAGGAAACAGATTAACATCCTCAGCTGCCTTCAGATCAGACAGAAAACAGCTGATCAACATGTTAATAAGACATTCATACAACACTGCATGCACAACAGAAACAAGTAGTGAACACAACACTGACATATCATCAGCTTTTAACTTGATATATTGAACTTGTTAGCAAACAGTTGCTTGTTTGTTTAGGCAGCAAGCAACAAGTATATTTGTAATGTAGTTGTTGCTTGTAAGGTGGATGTGACTGAGCTGCTCAGGAGAACTGC
Organism: Thunnus albacares; assembly: GCF_914725855.1. Taxonomy (NCBI): domain Eukaryota; kingdom Metazoa; phylum Chordata; class Actinopteri; order Scombriformes; family Scombridae; genus Thunnus; species Thunnus albacares. The sequence goes on along the minus strand of NC_058125.1, from coordinate 27,090,768 downwards.
AGGGTGTGTGAGTGAACCACAGCAGGTTGCTTAAAGCTGCAGATTGTCTCAGTTTGAAGCAATGAGCCTCCAGGAACAAGCTAACTTCTCTACCCTTTAGGATGCCGTCGTCCTGGATAAGTTTACAGTTCAGTCCAATGGAAACCAGCGACCAGAGGAGGTCCGTCAGGACCTTCAGGACCTTCTCTGCAGGCCCGACCATTTATGAGAGGTGTCATTATTAGGTCATAAAATATTACAAATTAGTAATTATAATGTTATTGTTAAAACAATTTTATTTAATTAATTATTAAAATGATTCATGTGATTTTTTTAAATGATTTTGTTTGATTTCAGTTACTATCATAACCATAAACCCAGTATTTGGAGCTAGAACTGGATGTGTCTGCCTCTGCCTGTGCTTCTCCATACGGCTCCACTCATAGAAAACATACATGGCATAAATATAGTGTGACAACAAAATTAACCAATCAACATTAACCAGCTGATGTCATCATATCAACCAATAAGCGCAGGTATTTCTTCGTTTGGGGCACGCAGGACTCACGCTGGACTCACGCAGGACTCACGCAGGACTCACGCAGGACTCACGCTGGACTCACGCTGGACTCACGCAGGACTCACGCAGGACTCACGCTGGACTCACGCAGGACTCAAGCAGGACTCACGCAGGACTCACGCAGGACTCACGCAGGACTCACGCTGGACTCACGCAGGACTCACGCAGGACTCACGCAGGACTCAAGCAGGCAGGCATTGCAGAAAGGAACGGAGGATGGATTTTGTTTTCCAGTGACTGGTGAGTCCTGCTGTATTAATTATCTATAGAGGTGATTAAGATTGTTGTTGGTAATGCTGGACTTTGCTGCTGTGAGAAATATGGCCTAATTTCTATCTTTCAGAAAATCTTTCCTTTATTGTCTTTTTGTTGAGCAACATGAGTGAACGTTTACCATCGGAAGACCGGGTTGGCAGTTTAGCTAATGCATGTGTGGGAGAAATAACCAGGTTAGCATAGTTTCAGCTTGTTGAGCCGGTGCTTTGAGTACATTTGTTAACAGGTGTCAGAAGGTGATTTTGTAATGGACTTATTCTTAATGACGTAGTTTTTATATTGTTTACATGTTAGTTGTTGGTGATGAGTGCACTTCAGCCCCTTTTACACAGCCCCTTCAAAGCGGGAATACTGCGCCTGTAATCCGCCTCGCTGTTCTGTGTGACAGCCTACATGGCGGGACTGGGAGCTGACGCTGTTCAGTACCACATCAGGCGGTGCGGCGTACAGCTGCAGGGTTGAGGAGGTGTGCGGGGATGCAGGTGTGTTTGTGCTTTGGAAAGTAACCGTTGTGAAACAATCAGAAAATAACGTTTTAATGATCTGATTCATCAGCTTCCTCACTAACGTTACTAGCGCTCCCTCTCTCCATTCACTCTCTAGCTCACTCGACCACAGCTGCTCTCTCTCTCTCTCTCTCGTCTTTTTTAAAATGAGTCAGGAAGCCGACAGAAAAGTCTAACTTAACTTTTAACGTTGTCAAACAAAGAGAAATGTCCTCCCCTCGTCCTAGTAACGTCTCTTTACTTGCTTATGGCAGAGTTTACAGCTCTGATCAGTCTGATCTCCGTCACGCCTCTGAATCCAGAACGCCGCTACGCTATGAAAAGCTCACACGGAGGCGGCTTTATGCCGGTTCACTGTAAAAAAGTAAAGGCAAAGGCGTCTTTATGGCTATAATGCATTTCTCTGTATAAAAGAGGTGTGTGTGTGTGTGTGTGTGTGTGTGTGTGTGTGTGTGTGTGCAAGACCCCACAGTCCGCTACTGCCACTGACTATCACTGTGACAGAGGAAGGAAAATATTACTGTTATAGATGATGTCACTGATGGACTTACCTGAGCAGGTGAGCTCCATGATGGAAGAAGAGGAATCTGATGATGCACAGTCCCTCAGTGCAGATCCAGAATGAACACAGTCAGATCTGATCCACCATACAGATCTGTATGAGTATTCATCTCTCCTTCCTGTTGAAACAGCAGAGCCACAGTCCAGATCTTTGCAGGCTACAGTTACTTCCCTCAGGGTCCAGCTATAGTAACTCACTGGTCTCCACTCTCCCTGTTTCACCTCTAGTGTACCTGCACAGCGACTGGCTCCTCCCACCAACCTGACAGGCTCTGAACAGAAACAAGAGAGTCATCAGTAAAAGAATAAAGTGAGTTTCATTAGAACAGAAATGAAGCCAAATAAAAGCTGCAGCTTGAGAGAGAGTAAGAAGAAAGTAAGAACTGATACTTTTGTCATTCTTTACTTTCATGAAGAACGACACTGTGGTGGACAGCAATGCATGATACCAGAAATAAATATGTACAACTTTAAAAGGAGGCGTCTCTCTGTTATAAGGTAGTCACGCCCCCTCATAACTCTGTTCACAGTAGAATAATGGATGAAGCTACAGCTAATCTGAATTAGACTCCTCCTGTTTTCCTCTGTCAGATTATTGCTTTCAGCAGTAGCAGCTCATGCTATCAGACCTCAGCTCAGACTACAGTGAACTGTAATTGTTAACGCTGGTCTGAGGTAGGGATGCCCCCTGAAACCTGGTTCTGAATTGGATCCAGTATTAAACAGTTAAAAACCTGAGATATTTTTAAGGTCAGTTCTTTTATCGGTACTTGAAGAAAACAAGGAGTGAGATTATTGGATGGTAAAATCTGGTTTTGGTTCTGCTTGTTTCAAGCAGTATCAATAAAGAGTTGGACTGATAAGGAGTATCAATAAGAGTAGTAGTATTGATAAAATCCTAAAGAAACTGATCACTAGTCTGAAGTCAGTACATCTGATCATCATGTTGACACTGAGCTGACAGAGAGCAGCAAACTGGTCTGTTTACACTGTTAATGTGAATGATTAAATACCATATACATACAGTATATTGTAACTCAAAACTACTACTACTCCTGCTTTCTCTTGTAGTGTGACATGTAGACCCCCCGTCTTTTTTTACACTTCAAGTCTATTTCTGTTGCATTTAGTGAAGCGTAATCTGCACAGACGGCTGTAAACATCCTGCTGTATATGTGTTTTAGGGATGTACAATATTCGATATTTTACCAATATCAGATATTATATATACACATTTTTTCCACCTGGCTGAGGAGACTATTACACATGCAATCATAGGTTCTACTAAGTATGATCAAGAAGACAATATATGAAGGAAGAACCAAGGAAGACTGGAGTTCAGGAGCTCAGCATTTAAAAAATTAAAGCATTAATGAACCTGCCAAGTGGGAGCAGCAGTAGTTTTCTTTGAGTTTATTAGACAGACAGGATTAATGTGCAGCAGAGGGTGGCAGTAATGCACCTAATACGCTGGTTGCCAACTGCTGTTATAAACCAAAAAGAAGAAGAAGAGAAAGTTTTTTCAAACAGAGTGGTACATCCTGTCAGCCGAGGTGTTTCCTATCTGTGCAGCCAAACACAGCAGCTCCTCCTGGACTGTTTCACCCTGACGGTCCCGGTGTTCCACTTCACTCAGCTGCCCGACAGACCTGCTGCTTCTTCCCACTTTAACCTGAATAACTAACCGGGGCTCAGTGCTCCAGTTGGACCGCTAGAGGGCTGCAGTGAGCAGCCGGCAACCAGAGCGCCCCCTGCCGATGACCGCTAGAGGGCTGCAGTGAGCAGCAGTTTTACTAGCTGCTATTCTTCATCATATTTGTGACTGTTTTAAGTCGTGTGTCTGTCAGTATGTATGATGATTATTTTGTGACTGTGATGTGAATGAACTGTCGTATTGTGATCCTGTGTATATGTAACCTGTTCTCAGGTCTCTCTTGCAAAACAGACTCAGATGTCTGTAAGAGCCATAATTGACTGTAAGTAGAATTGAGTTTTGTTATATTTCATGTTATTGCAAGGAAGAGAATATATTTATTATCTCATGAATTATGTTTGTTTATTGAAATGAGTAATTTGTTTGAATAGTGAGCTCATATTGAGACGTGGTTACTGCACATGGGCAGAAGGTTACAAAGTTCACGCTTGCTTTAAGAAACGACACTTACGTTAGAAGAAAGTCAGAAGAAAGTTAAGAGTTGAACTAATCAGGTTTTTGACCGTGTAAACGTATGAACTGTGTTAATGTAACAGAACAACAGGTTGGATATTACCAAGTTCTCCATTTGAGAGAAGCTCAGTCGGATTTCTTTTGGATGGTCAAAAGATGAATGAACGGATCTCTGCCCTTCTGTGGAGTTGTGGATTATTAACAACTATGTGAATACGTGTCAACAAGTTCTCCCTGGCTGGCTTTCTAAAGGCTTTATAAAAACACTGGATTTCACCCCCATAATCTCAATGAGATTCCTGAATAAATAAAGCTTCATAATAAATATACATTGTTGGTTTTATAGATGAATTTTCTGATCTTTTCTCTGTTATCATACCTGAGTCTGACAATATTCTGATAGATTAAAATAAAGAACTAACCAGCAGTAAGATAACTTTATATCTAACTGTAAGAATCCAAAACAGCTTTTAAAACTTGATATCTAAAGATTAATTCTGACACCAGCAGATCAGTGTGGTGTTAACATGTATCACTGTTTGATGATAACAGACTCTTTGCCTACCTAAGCTGTTGGCACTGTTACAGAGGTTGATGTTGAGGTTGGCAACGATGTCCAGGAGGAACGAGGAGTCGATGACACTGAACATGTGAATTTCATCAGGATCTGAGGCGATGGTCCTCAGCTGAGCCTCATTTACATTCTTTACACCTGAGAGAAAAATGTTAAAACTGAACCATAAAAACTTAAAATAAGAAAAGAAAACAATTTGGTTGGAAAAGTAATAAAATTATTGTTTCCTGCTGCTTAATGCTCCTTAATTAAACCTTAATTGACAGAACATGCTGATGGTTGTGCATTTTTAATCCCATTAAACAGAAATCATATGTCCTTCATTATCACTACCAAAGCACACCACATATTTAGATTTACTTTCTTCCTTGTGAGCAGCAGATTGGTTTAATTCATTTCAGCCCACTATTAAAAGACTTGATTTAATAATGTGAGACATTAAATGATATAAACTATAAATGCAGTCATACACATCATCTTAAGAGTCTTACTAACTAACGCTTTCATTGTGGCAAAATATCATGTTTAATTCATGTTAATGTCACGTTATTCTTTCATGGTAAAATAATGTAGTTTCAGAGTTGCAGAGAGAAAGTCAATCACCAATAGTGTAGATCTCAATGTTGTCGTCTCTCAGGTGCTGTGAGTGGAGGGATACGTCGTCCTCAGACTCTCCATCAGTAATCAGGATGAGAATTTTTTGGGAGTCTGAACGCGTTCCCTCATCGGGTTGAAAGAACTCATATTGGATGTAGTTCAGAGCTCCTCCTGTATGACAGAAATAAAGAGGCTTTAAAAGATACAGAGACTCAACTTGCTTGTTCCAGACATAAAGGTCCCGTTACTTTGTTCATAGACTGTTAGGTGACTGACAGCTGCAGCACTTCAACACCTGTGTAACAAAATATCTGGTTCTTTGATAAAAAGTCAAAGCTAAAAGCCTGTAGACATAAAAACTGAAAGAGAAAAGTTAACTACGACTCCCAAGATGCATTTCAGTCAGAAACATCCAATCACAGAGCTTCAAATTCTACTTTTATTTGTATATTATAATTATTATAATCACTATCACTATAACAGCATCAGCAGTCTTTGATATATAACATTATACCATGATACTATACAATAATGTTATATCACAATATTAATAATCATAAGACTATTACAAAAACATTATTATTAAAGGAACATTCTGGTTCATTTCAACCTGATGTATTTCCCATAAATGTGGCCATTGTGTCTCTATGTGTCAGGCTAACTTTGTTCTCTCAGCTCTGTTATAGAGATTCAAGGGATTCAGTAAAAGACGTTTATTACACACAATGATGGACATCAGAGCGAGCTGCTGAGACTCCTACAGCTTTCCACATAGATATGATTTTGACAAGAATCTCTTCAAAAGTTTGTTTGTGAGTCTGAATGAAAGTAAACACAGAAACTATCAGCCTGTAGCAGCATTATGGTGAACTGCATAGAGATCTATATCCAGCTCAGCATCTGTTCCTGTAGAGAAGAAGAAACTTAGTATAAAATGGTTCATGTCTGCAAGTTTCCAAGATACACACTGAGCAGTTTAATGACTATACAGCTGGATGATAGAGACTTACACACTGTTATCACCACAGTTACGTGTTGTCATCACATTTTCTTTCCCAGAATCCTCAGTCACACTGTGTGTGTGTGTGTGTGTGTGAGAGAGAGTGTGTGTCATAATAATTGGAAATATATCAGCAACTGAAAACCACATTTTGACATTTAATCACTGCTGAATACTTGATGTTGAAATTTAAAAACCACAGAATTTATTTCACTGAAATATTTGACTTTGAAAACCATCTTTCTGAATTCTCACTTTGTGAAATTCTCAATAGTCACTTTTAAGTTGTGCTATTCCAAAACCTTTATTTCCAGTATATATTTATTTTAGCGTTCTCATATCCAGATAGAGAACTCACGTGCCACCCATCCCTCACGTTCAGATCTGAATTGTAGCATCTGAATCTCACCAGGCGTATTTGAGCAACCAGTTTTACAAGTTTTGACTTGAATTGAGTTTTTCGATGTGATTTGAGCTAATCGAGCAACTTGAATAAAGCTTTTGAATATTAGATTAAAATCAAATTGAAACTTGAAAGTGAATCCAGACCTCATATATTCAGAAAGGTGGTTTTCAAAGTCAAAGCTTTCAGTGCAATAAATTCAGTGATATTTAACAACTTTAAAGCATTCAGTAGTGATAAAATGTCAAAATGTGATATTCAGTTGCTGATATAATTCAAATTATTATTGCAATTATTGGCTTCCATAGTTGTGCATTGTTGTCCTGACAGATCCTGTGAAATGATGATGGGAATAATTTAAAAGCCTGTGGTGCATCTATGGCTGGTATATCAGCTTCTGAACATCAACAAGTTCACACACATAATTGTGTTTCCAGGTGTGTCAACTGTAAAGCAAGAAGGAAACAGCGATGAATGACAACCTCAATATTCCCAAATAAGTCCCGTTCAGATGTCTCACTTCACCATCAATGGAAATGTTCAGTTTAACGTGAATTATAACGCTAAAGAAGGCTACAGAGTTTTCATAGATATTTAAGCAATAAAATCATTTTTAAATCAATAAATCAAGTTTAAATCAATACATTGTATCAGATTATTGATCTCTTTAGGAAACAGCCGTGTAATAAGCAGGATAATGTACAGCGAGCGGGTCATTATTGTGAAATGAACCCCGACGGAGTAAAGCTGCCGTCCTCCTGATAAATCCTGACCTCCATCAGACCTGTCTAAAACATTTACTGCACAAGATAAAAGTTTAAGTTTTTAGTTTTGTATAAATGTCCCATGATATTTGCTGCAGTGACATCACTGCGTGACATGACAGGCTCTATTTTTACCGGACTGGCTCACACACAACACACACACACAACATACACAAATAAATGCAGTACGTAGACGACCTCCTGTTAGCAGCACCGACCGCCCTCTCCTGTTTGGAGGCCACGTGTGTATTGCTTCTTCATTTGGCACAGCATGGGTTCAAAGTCAGTAGAACTAAATTACAGGCGGTCAGGAAACAGGTCTCCTTCTTAGGACGAGTTATCTCACAAAAGGGTGCAGGCCTGTCACCCTTGCATCGTGCTAACATACTTCACCACCCACATACCTTGGTCTGACCGGATACAGCAGACATTACATCCCAAATTACACAGGGCTTACGCAGCCCTTGTGAAACACTATAAAAGAGGCTGGGATGCGTAATCTCTCAGCTCCCATAAATTGGACATTGGAGGCCGAAGAAGCGTTCATCAACCTCAAACAGTCTCTGGCAGCTGCAGCAGACTTGGCGACACCAGATTACACTGCACCCTTCCATTTGGATGTTTCTGGAACAGGGAAAGTAGTAAACGGCGTCCTGTTCCAGAAAAAAGGGGGAGGTAGACAGGTATTAATGTACGCCAGTGTCATGCTAGATAACATGGAACAAAGACATTCCACATGTACACAATATGCGGCCAGGTTGGCAAAACTGATTCAAAAGACAGCTCACATAGTGATGGGACACGGCTTACAAGTACTGACAACACACGACATAGTAGCCTACGTCAATTCACAAGCATTCACCCTCACATCACTGCGCCAGCAAAAATTAAGCAAAATACTCGACGCTCCAAACATTACATACACACATGAAGGCATCAATATGGCAGACAGAATAGGGACTGGAGAACCACACAGGTGTACAGAGAGGGTCTGGGTAGAACTTAAACCTAGAACAGATCTGCAGGCAGAAGCCATAGAAGGGGGAAGGAACTACTACACAGATGGGTGCTGTTACAGAGGTGAAAAAGAGGGACTCAAAGCAGCATACGCTGTAGTGGAGGAGCAGGAAGGAGTGTTTCAGGTGAGAGTAGCAGGGAGGCTACAAGGACAACAATCAGCACAAAGAGCAGGTATTAGGGCGCTAATCGAAGCTCTGAAAGCAGGAGAGGGAGAAATTGTAAATATTTATACTGATTCAGCATATGCAACAGGAGCTGTGCATGTAGAACTGGGACAGTGGCTGAGAGCAGGGTTCCTGACAGCCACCAACAAACCAATAAAGCATGAAGAGGAGATGAAAGAATTAGCGGAAGCATTAATGTTACCATCTCAGGTGGCGGTGATCAAGTGCAAAGGCCATGACACCAGTAGAAGCCAGGTAGCACGAGGAAATGCAGCAGCAGACAGGGCTGCAAAAGAGGCCGCTGGATATACTGACAGGGCAATGTTAGTAAGAACAGAAGATGAGGAAAGGTTAGACATGAGTCTAGAAAACGTCTCCAAGATGCAGAAACAAGCCTCGCCACAAGAGAAAATCATGTGGAAGGCAAGGGGGCGGTAGAGAAAGATGGGGTATGGAGAAACACTGATGGAAGGTTAATTCTGCCCCCTTGTATGAGAAGCACCGCTCTAGAGGAAGCCCATGGGGTAGGTCATGTAGGAGTAGCTCAGATAATGAGAAATCTGAAACATTGGTGGCACCCATTTATGAAAGAAATGGCAAAAGAAATGATACAGACATGCGAAGTGTGTAGCAGACACAACCCCAAAACCACCATTAAACCAGAAGCAGGAAGGTACCCTCTGATTACTCAGGCAGGTAAAGAGATCATTATCGACTATACAGATATGATTGAAACACACAAAGGCTATCGGTATGTACTCATGTGTGTGGACGCTTATACAGGTTGGCCAGAGGCAATTCCTACGAAAAGAGAGGACAGCCAATCAGTAGTGAAATTCTTGATCAATCAGTACATACCAAGACATGGGTTCCCCGAAAAGATAAGATCCGATAATGGGACCCACTTCAAAAACCAAAACCTACAAAAGGTAGAAAGACTGCTGGGTCTAAAACACGCTTTTGGTACACCCCCAGTCTCAGGGAAAGGTAGAGCGAATGAATCAGACTGTAAAAACACGGTTGGCCAAAATATATGATCAGACAAAACTCAACTGGGTTGATGCCCTGCCACTAGCCTTAATGTCCATCAGAGCATCAGTTAACCAGGGTACGGGGCACACACCATTCAAGCTACAGACCGGTAGGATGTTTCCAGGTCCTGGGGAAAGAATGATAGGAGTAGCAGAAACTGAGAACATTATACCCACCAGGACCTACTTTAATGATCTCCAAGCTTTGCTTTCAGAATACTCCACCCAGGCCCTCCAGAAGAATCAGGGCCAAGAAAGAGCAGAGGTGGTGCCCACAGCCGACTGGGTTCAGTTGAGAGTCATCAAACGGAAGAGAGGACATCCCACATGGTCCGCTTGCAGGGTAAAGGAGACACCTGGTTCCATTGGAGCCAGTGCACAGCAGCAGAGGAGCCCAGGAGGTCGCCGAGACAGGTCCAGGGGGACCTGCCGAGACAGGTCCAGGGGGACCAGGTCCAGGGGGACCGGCTGGTCCTGAGACCGAGCTTTCCAAGAAAGGAGCAGAATAATCCCCTGGGAAGCTCCGTGGAGGTGTAGGGCAGTCTACCCCTACGTCCCGAAGAGGAGAGGTCACTCACCATCCGACCAACGACAAGAAGGCGAGTAGAAGGTCTGGCCGAGCAATTGGCACCAACTTCATTAATGGCAGTGCAAAATCGTATGGCGTTGGACATGGTCCTGGCAGAAAAAGGGGTCATTTGTTCTATGTTCAGAGATATGTGCTGCACGTTCATCCCTAATAACACTGCTCCAGATGGGAAAGTAACTAAAGCGTTGGAAGGATTGCGAACCCTCTCGGATACCATGCACAAGCACTCAGGGATCGATAACCCGTTAGAAGGTTGGATGCAGTCAATTTTCAGTCAGTGGAAGGGTCTGATACTGTCGGTACTGATGTCGTTGGCTACGTTCGTGGCCATCTTGGTTACGTGTGGATGTTGTTGTATACCATGTATTCGCTCACTCTGTGTGCGTCTCATCACCTCCACCATAGAAGGCAAGGCACCCCCTCTGCCGCCATACCAAATGCCACTCCTTGAAGGGAGTCCCTTGGGGCTGAAAGATTTGGAAGGACCCTATGGGGCAGATGAGTGATCTCTTTAGTAGAGATCAAAAGGGGGAATTGTGAGAGGTAATGGGAAACACACAGTCATATTAATCCCAATGCTGAATTAAACTTATGTTAATCGAGTATGTTTTATATGCCTTATTCAATTGATAAGTGATATCGAAAGGTCATGTCCTTTGCTTGCCACTGTCGCTGTAAACAGGATGAGTTATGCAACAATAAGTAGAAGTCAGAAGTTCACTGTGTTCTGAGTATTGTGTCTGCAGATGCATAAGCAAGAAGTAGAAGTCAAAAGTTCAATGTGCGCATAAGCGTGTCTGCAGGTGCATAAGCGCGCCTACCGAAGGATGTGGTTAGAAGTGTGAATTAAGAGACGTATAGAAAACCAGGTCAGACCAGAATGCGGGAGACAAAAATAACCTTAAGCGTGGGTGGTGAATTGGGGTGAAAAGTGAAGGAAGAAAACAACTCCTTTTAGGAGAAATGATAGACAATGAGCCAATTGGGGTCCAAACAAGAGATACACCCAGAAAGGGGGTGAAGACAAGGTATAAAATGCTCTGGCACGCAGACAAAAGCTCAGAACGCAGGGCGTTTTGCCAGATGCAGGTTTTTCCTGTGAAGTGTTCTCCGAAGATCTTCAATAAATAAATTCAGCTGCTACAAAGACATTACTCGACTGTGGTCTCGTTCTTCTCGCATCAACCAACTCGGGGAGATGGCCGCTCCCAAAAAGGAGATATTTTGGTTTCACTTTTCCATAGCAGTGGAGACGCGTCGTCCATATTTATACTGTCTGTGGAAGCTACAGGCAACCAGTTCATTCACAAAGTGCCTCGTTCTCCTGACAGTAAAGTTCTCACACATTTCACTTTTATTTTGACGGTTTAATTTTACTTCCAGTTCATCCTCTCTCATTTCAATCACCTGTGTTCTTCAATTCAGAAAGGAGAAATGAAAATGAAAATGGAAATTACACCAAACAAAAAAACGAACCGTTTTTTCCACTTTGTTCACTTGATTTTCAATGTTAATGGACATGGAACTAATTATTTTGGCTTAAAACTAAATAACGACAAATGACTCTGTTTTTTTTGTTCTTCTGTTTCATATATTGTGGTCTAAACTGTGTTGACAGATGGTTGGTTTAAATATCATGATGTTAGTAGTATACAGTTAGTAGTATATACAGTACTGTGCAAAAGTTTTAGGCACCCTAGATGTTCAGACTCTTATCCATTATGCAATACCATCAGGGAGGCGTCTGATCGGCCCCAAATGTATTGATGACATGACAGTGACCCCGAGCATACAGCTAGAGACATAAAGAACCATTTTCAGCAACAGATGGTTTGGTCCCCACAGAGCCCTGATCTCAACATCATGGAGTCAGTCTGGGATTACATGAAGAAGCACCTGAGATGGCCTAAATAATAAATCCACAGAAGAACATTCTTTCTCCAGTATGGTTGCAACAACCTGCCTGCAAGTTACCATGAAAAACTGTTAAAGTGAACTGAGGAGAACTGCTGCTGTTTTAAAGGCAAAGCTGCTCACAGCAAATATTGATTTCATTTAAGTTTCTGCTGTTTACTCAACTTTGTAAGAAGCTAATTGATAAATTAAAACAATTTATAGCTGTTAGCCTTTACTTTTAGTGCCTATAACTTTTGCACAGTACTGTATATATTAGTAAACTGTACAGGTCAGAAAGTATAACAGTGCTGCTAATTCTCAGTTTCACAGGGTTTCTCAGTTCCCGGTCGCGTCTGCTTGCCATCACCAGTTTGTATCATGGATGGTTTGTATCTGTCCTACAGAGAGACACACAGTCACTGCATCTGAACTGCTCACACGTGCCACCTGGTGGTTATTGTTGCGCACTGCAGCTACTCCTGAATAAATTATTTCACCCCCTTCACTGTGGTTGTGGCACTGAAATGAGTGACATCTGTATGTGAAATGGTTCACAACAATCTGGTAACATGTGGGAACCTCTGCTTGTCACTTTAGACAACACTGTTTGGGAAGGACGACAGGCTGTTTCCACATATGTAATTAATTAGGCTATTAATTCATGCTACGAACTAAATAATACATGACACATTTTTTTGGATATGGGCCTATTTATTTATTTTATTAGATCCTGTGCTTGCATAATGTTGGGTTTTACATTTTTAATAGGATGGCCATTCTATCCTCTTGGCTTTTATTTTGATGTTTTTACACTTCACTTCCGCTTTCTGTCTGTCCACCACGTTACTGTCTGTCCCAGATGTGAAACAAAAAAAGGAATTTGCAAAAACCAAAACTGGTGAATTTGGTTTTCTGATTTTTCTTTTGGAAACAATAAAGGAATAGATCACGTGACTTCCGTTTTTGGTTTCAAACGCAAAAACGAATTGGTTGGTTAGTAAAAAGAGAGGGAAAGAGAAGGAGGGAAACCGACTCTCGGTCCCGTGACCGTGAGAGGAGAGAAGCGGTTGCTTTATCTACAGAGAGCGCGTATGGACGGTAGTCTATACGCACGCTGTCTGGTTGTGAACCGACAAAACAACTTTTCACTCGCGGTGGCACAAACACAGAAATCCTGATTGGGACGACACAAACAGTCTAGCATGGTGAACACAAACTAAACAGGAAGCAACTTCAAATACTCCTCACAGTGCAGCAGACAACGGGACTCGGCGGTCCGTTAAAACACACAACAAAATCACGAGCACTAAGCATATAAACACACATATCTAATATAATCTCTGCCCAGACAACCTCTGACTTGTGTCGCTCTCCAAAGTGAACCGGTGTGTGTGAGACAGTCAGTGAAATCCAGCAGCGGGTCCTCTGGTGCGTGGTACTGGCGGTGCCGTCCTTGTGTCCTTGAGGCTAACGGCAGCTGGTTTCTCAGTGGGGAAGAAACTCAGGATGGTCGAATCAGTCGGTAGACAGCGGGGCGTAGAAGTTATCTGTGTCTCCATGGAAGAAGAAAATCCTCTCTTCCCTCTGCAGGCTCAGTGAGAGCGCTGGGTTGCAACAGCAGTCTCTCACGGATCTGGTGGTGGTGTTCGGGTGAACACGTGTCGAAGTTTCTTCTCGTCCAGGAGAAGCTCCAGAAGAAAAGAGGCAGAAGCACATGTGCACAATTCACCTCCTGAGGCTTCCTGCTGGTTTCGCAAACTTGCAAAGCATCAGGGGAAACGGAGTCTGTGAGCAGCATTTTGGCACTGCTCCTTCGTTTCAGGGGAACAAAGGAAAGAAGCGGCCTCGTGGCCTCAGAGTTTACATGTAGGCCTTTCTTTGTCTGACCCCATGGTTGAGGCCCAACAAAAGATAACAGCTTCAATCCCTGAGGAGCTACGTTAGCATTAGTGATGGTTGCGTCCACTCATATGCAGTTACCTAACGTCACAGTTCCCTCAAACAATGTAAGGAAGCACAACACAAACTATATAAACAAATGTACTACTGATAAAATCTGAAGGTGCTTAGGTGACATTTACCCTCCTGAAAGAATAAATGAAAACGAACAGTGATTTGGCTGCTCTTCAGTGGCTTTACTGATATTCTCAGTGAGTAACTGAAGAACGCAGCGCAGCCCACACTTGCTCTCCTGCCTTTTACTCAAATCAGAAACGCATTAAATTGAATGAGAGTATCTGTAAAGATACAAGATAAAGTGCGTACTGTATATAAAATAACACATAACTATAAGCAAGTGGCCAAATACACATAAATATCCTATACACCACATATGCAAATAAAGTTTGAGCATAATATTTTATCAATTCAAAATCAATCATTAATGATGCAGAGGAGACCATTCATCATTAATTTACAACCTACAACATTAAACCCTAAATGCATCTGTCTGCACAGTTGATCCTCCCACATACTAAATCACAGTTGTGTATAAGACATGTGATAGATACGTAAGAGGACAACTGCTTGTTCTGTAATTCTGTTCACTAATCTTTGATTTATCTTAAGGAAAATAAGAGACAGACTCTCTGGATTCCTAAGTTTGTAAGAGCACACCCTCGGCCTGCAGAACTGACCTTTGTAACCTTCCAAGTGGGGGTTCGATCAGTGACGCTCAACAGACTCAGAAAGACCTCTTAGAAACCATTTTGATAAGTTGAATTACGACACGAATTAAAAGCATGAAATGACCCTAAAGGCCACTTGGACCGGAGGAAAACAACTCCCACCTTATAGATGGAAGACAGGCTCTTATCAACAAAGCCATAAACTAATCCACATTCCTGAGGACTTCGTGAAGCCCCCTTTAAAATCTGAGACAAACCTGAAATTCATGTAAATTAAGTGTCTAATCATCATGTAACTTATATCATGTTATTTGTCCTGTAAATACAAGAAGAATGGTATAACTTTCATAGGTGTATGGCTATCTACTAAAGAGATATACAACTTAGATTGTATTACCCTTTATACTAACAGGTGACAATACTGCTCCTCTATAGACAAGAGTTAAATTCCCTTATGTGAAGAGTTAATGAATGTTTAATAACTATGTATTTGTATTTTAAGTGTTTAACTTGTGATCCATGAACTTCATAAACAATCATATTTTAGTAGTTAAATTAGATAAGTAGTTTGGTCGAAAGAATGAAGTTTCTAAAATAATATTTGAGGGATTTGAGTTTAAAGTTTCTTTTATTGTTAAACAATAGTCATGTCGAATTCTTTTATATTATGAAGTAAGTTATGTCAACTTATATTTAAATATGTTTCTGACTATAGTTTAAACTATAGTTTTAAACTTTATTTCAGAAAATGGTTTAAGATGTGTAGATAGTTTGAGAAAGTTGAACTAATGAAGGTTGTATGTTTAGACAGAATGAAGTGTTAATATGAAGATTAATGTTTGTTATTAGAAGAACAAGTATGATACAAGCTGACAGGACCGTTATTAATCAGAAATATCATGAATGCTTGGACATTATGACAGGAATGTGTTTACAGCTGTAATGTGAAATAATAGGCAACAGTTGAAGCGCGAGTTTTTGCATGTAAAAACTCAACCAAACCAAATATATCCGTATTTAACCTTTTATTAATAATTTGTTTTGTTTCATTAGTAACATTAAGTCTCGTATTTCCACGTACAGTAATTTAATTTGAAGTAAACACGTACAGTATTTTATTTTGAAGTTGACGCTGCTGAAGACTTGAGCGTAGTCTTTGTTTGACACTCAACTTAAGTTACTACAAGCCAACCAAAAGCCTGAATCTGCAACTTAAACCCTTGAAGAAGAAGAAGAAGAAGAAGAAGAAGAAGAAGAAGAAGAAGAAGAAGAGGAGGAACGCTTGAAACTGGTCTCTGAGAGCAAGACTGCAACCCAGAAGTGAAGCCGGCCTGAAGACTCTTCCAGAGCAGCCTGAAGCGCCTTGATTCTTTACCGGTATTCAACGCCTCTGCATCCACTGAGATGCGCCATAGCCCACAGCTGATCCGGGCTCTTCCACTGCAACACCGCTGGTGATGCTGCGTCAAACAACGCTGGACCTGCCAAGATGATGCCTCAACCACGACGAGACACCTCAACAGTAAGGCATAACATGGCTTTGTGATCAAGGGTTGATGTCGAATAACGTTAAATTAAATAATTTACTTAGAGAAGTTGAATTAGCTTTTTCCTTAGCATTTCCTGGCATAACACGTTAAGCCTCGAGTCACGCACTTCGAGCCACTCTTGCTGAATCATTTTCTTTATTATTATTTTTTTTATCATTCTTAGGCCCTATTTATTTATTTATTTTAATTTCTTTTTATTAATTATTTTCTGTATATTATCTGTATATATTATATTATCTATGCTTTATCAAGACGTTTAGCTATTAATAAATGTCTTCATTTATCCTAAAAGTGTTTGGTTGTTTCTTTGAGCTGCAGTAAACAGAGGTCACTGTTTGGAACAAGAACTTATGATTGTGAGACTGATTCATTGATTAAACTGAACAAGGGTTAGTGCTTCCTCCTGACATTAACAAATCCTAACCAAAAAGGAGGTGGTGCCCTAATGACGAGGTAATTCATTAATAAAGTATTAACACTCCTACAGATACGTAGCCCAAACATCCACGTGACCACAGCATAGGCAAACATTCAGCCCTACGCCGTCCCTACGTCAAAAAGGAGAGGCTATGTTGATGTCCACCAATAGAACGGAAGCCTTAATGGTCAAAACAACTTAAGACGTTCAAAATGGACGTGTTAACGGGGAATTTTCTGTCATCTTGAGACATATAAAGACGTAATGCGAACATCAAATTAGACGTTTTGATCCATATGGCTTGCCATACTTAGCCTGTTCACTGATGCACGGAGCAGGTTAGGACATCTTAACAGGGAAAAACTAAAACAATCTCATGTTTGCTTGTTTGCATCCTGTCCAGTTAGGAATCATGTAACGGAGCTGAGAGAACAAAGTTAGCATCACACATAGAGCCACAATGGCCACATTTATGGGAAATATATCAGGTTCAAATAAACCAGAATTTTCCTTTAATATTTCTGGAATCACTATAAATGAAAATACTTTTTACTAATTTTATCTGAAGTCTGTTGTGAAGATGTTATTTGTTAGCAGAGACACAGTTTTCTTGATCTGTCAAGGGAGTGAATTTCATTCACAAATTGCTGGATATATTCAATATATTCTATACTATAAATACTTTAAGTTAAAATTTTGTACAAAATACAGATCACTGACAGCTTCACTTTCCACCACTGACAGACCTAAATACAGAAAGTAAATATATTTGGATCTAATCAGAGTCTCTGCCTCAGTCCCTCACAGTGTAAAGCTGGTGTGGATCAGACAGCCTGCTGTTAAATTACCTGTGTAGTAGTCATAGTCTCCTCCTCTCTGTGGCAGGTTGGCTATGGCCTCCAGCAGGGATTGTTTGGTCTGGTGGGTGTTCAGGTCCCACTGGGTTCTTGATCGTTCATTGTACTGAACCAGACCTGCGGTAAAAACAGTTTTTTTTTAATTAACTGTTTTTAATAATTAATAATTAATAATTACTATGAGTTATAAATGTGTGTTTCTGTAGATGAAGAACTGAATTTTAAGGTAGGTGTATCACCTGAACATTTCATTTTGAACATTTTGAGAATTCTGCAAGTTAATACAAAAGCTAAAATATGTCTGCATGTTTTGGGAAATAACTGGCAGTAATGGAGGCTGTATGCAGACAGCAGTTATTTAGCTTAAACATGTAAAACCACTGGTATGGTCCTTTTATCGTCACATCAGCCATAACCTTGAATACTCTGGTTATCATGTCCCATTTTACTGCTTTTTTGCTAATTTTGAATTCAGGACCTGCACCTGTATTTGAATATTTTCACAATGTGGTGTAAAGATTTTAGTATTCTTAGTACTTTATACACAAGCAGTAGTAGTAATAGTACCAGAAACAGTAGTGTGAATAGTTGTAGTAGTAAAAATATTACCGATCTGGACTTTGTCAGGGCCGATGTTGAAGTTGTTGACTATTTGAGTTAGAAAGGACTTAATGTTTTCATAGTCTTCAGGGCTGATGCTCTCGGATTCACAGACCAACAGCACGTTGTCAGCCTTGGCTGTGCTTTCACACTGAGAACCTGGAGGAAAACAGAGGATTGTGGGAATAGACAAGAGACCAGATATAGAAGCAAGACTAAGACTGTGTCTGAAATCACTCACTATTTACTACAAAGTTCACTCTATTTACCCTCCTCCATTTTGTTTCAGTGTGTGAATTCTGTCTGTAAATTTATCCAATATTTAGAGCCTCAAATGATCCACAATGGAACAAAAAAGTCGTGTTCATGTCATGTACACTACTTCCTGCAAACAATTCCGCAATGCCATGCGTTGCATTTTATAGATGTGATATATATTTTATAGAAATTAGCGGTGTGCAGCTCTACAGCGAGCAGTGATGACATCCAAAATCTAGATTTTCACTTTTCAATGCTAACATTAGCATATTTTGTTAGTTATTAGTTTTGAGGGTATTCGTTCATAAACCAAAGTGGATTCATTGTCCAGCACTGATGGAGGTGCGGGTAACATCCTCCAGCTCCTCCTGGGGGATCAGAGGCGTTCCCAGACCAGATGAGATATATTCTCTCTTTTTACCTGTTGGTTGGTGTTTATCTTCAGCCTGGAGTCCTGCAGAGAAAATCATAAAATTAATATTTATATTGTTGCAGAGCTGTGAACTGAACAAACACTATGAGGCTTTGAAGCAGCTCAGAGCTCATCTCACTGAAAACACACAGATGTTGAAGTCGATGCTACAAACAATTATAATTAATGTATGAAAATAACATGTTAAATGTTCAGTAACTAGAAAACTGAGCTACTGCAGTATGAGGTACTCTCAATTATTCTGGGGTGAAAATAATCCTCATAAAAAGACAAAAAATGAAGGAAAAACAAACGTCTCTCTTTGCCTGGTCAGTCTGAAACTTTAAAACCTTTTTTCTCGACCTCACTGCTTCTACTTTCTGCTTCTTCTCTGAAGAGCAGCAGATGAGATGAACATATAAACACAAGCTCAACAGACGCTTCATACAGAGTTAAAGGAAAACTAACATGTTGGTTTGTTTCCTGTCTGATCGTCTGACTGCTCGTGTTTCTGACCTATCAGACGTCTTTTTAATGATGTCACCATGTTCACAGATCTCTGATATTAACTTGTTGAGTACGATGTTGTTACTACTGATATAAATGATGAACATAACTATGAAAATAAGCCAGAATTATGTTTTAGTGCAACAGACTGGTTCATATAGAGTTAACCAACAGACTGGTTCATATAGAGTTAACCAACAGACTGGTTCATGTAGAGTTAACCAACAGACTGGTTCATATAGAGTTAACCAACAGACTGGTTCATGTAGAGTTAACCAACAGACTGGTTCATATAGAGTTAACCAACAGACTGGTTCATATAGAGTTAACCAACAGACTGGTTCATGTAGAGTTAACCAACAGACTGGTTCAGATAGAGTTAACCAACAGACTGGTTCATATAGAGTTAACCAACAGACTGGTTCATATAGAGTTAACCAACAGACTGAATCATGTAGAGTTAACCAACAGACTGGTTCATATAGACTTAACCAACAGACTGGTTCATATAGAGTTAACCAACAGACTGGTTCATGTAGAGTTAACCAACAGACTGGTTCATATAGAGTTAATGCAACACAGCAGCTCAGAATGACTTCAATACCCAGAAATCCTGTGTGGTGACATCATATAACCACTGTGCTATTTAAAGACTGTATGTGTGATGAGCAGCTTCTCAGAACTGAAGCCTCTAACCGCAGGTTAAAGCGTCAGTTCACTGGAATTATTTCACCAGATTTTGAGATATTGGCCTTTTCTTCATCATCGTCCTCAGTACAAGTTCATGCTGTTCAGCCAGACTTTGTTTAAACTTTATTTTAAATTCTAGATGACATCCCAAAGTTTTCAAAAATACCCAAACTGCTTTCTGAATTTTGGGGAAATGTGTCTAAAATGATGCAGCAGCAGAAATGAAGCAGAAATTTCCATCTGATGGAAGGATGCAGCAATAAAAACATGGAGCCTTTTTGAAGAATTCACTCATGAGTGAATATGAACAACATGATAGACAATATGTCCGACGCTGTCAGAGTGGAGTTTGATTATTTTAACAATCTTTAAGTGATGAAAAGAGGAAACTGGATTTTAGGGGGTTAAGTGAGAGAAACAGTTTGACAGAGTTACAGGAAGCAGCTCAAACACGTATATTCGATAAGAAGAAAAAGTTTTTCGCAACAGTCAGTCCTTTACATGACAGGAAATGCTCTGCTGTTGCCATGGTAACAGATATATACTGTGTAATGTCGCATCAGATGCTCATCAGTTAGTTTGTCCTCAAAAACTTTCCTGTCACAGAAAAACCTCTCAACTTAATTTTGATGACCCCTCCCCAGGAAAATATAAAAAGAAGACAGACGTCCGTCATCAGACTGTTTTCTTAGTCTGACATGTAGACATATACTGTAGCCTGTTTATTTTTATGATAACAGCATGTTGTGCTGTTGCATGATGGGATTATTTTCTATTCAGTATTGAAGTTTGCTGCACATAGAGCTGAATTAAACAGTGACTTGCAAGAATGACATTAAGAGTATTGACACATCTGGCTGAGTATCCACAGTACTGAAAGGAGCGTCGGGGGATTTAATTCTGACTGAAATTAACATTAAACCTTTAGTTTTGTTGTATATGATCACATCTCCTATGTGTCCAGATGAGGAAAGACATGAACATGACATCACATCACTGAGAGTGAAAATATCACACTAATTGATGAATTACTTTTTAAAAAATGGATTAAAATTTTCCTGCAAATGCAGTGGTCAAGTTCAAGTTTCATAATTATTTTATAAATGTTGCTGTAACAGCTGAGAGAAATAACCTCATATGTTTCATAATCTATATAGAATCACTGTGGTTCTGATTCATTTTCCTGAATAAAAATGTTTCAAAAACACAAATGGCACCCTGTGTATAAGTACACATATAACTCTCCTGTAGCTCCTGATGCTTTCATGTAAATGTTTCCTGGGCTACACTGTTATATGGAAGCTCTTATATGTCACATTACAGCAACAAAATAACACATCAAATGATTAAAACACATCAAATAAATGTAAAATCCAAACATCCTAAATAAACAGATCCAACAATGCATCCATCTAATAATGAACACAGAGGTAGAATAATAAAAAGTCACTTATTAGATGAGAAAAGTCCAAAAAGAACCTCCTCACAAATGAAGTTAAGCTGCATCTTTTTTATTTTCAGGTCTATGTTCAGCTTTCGCCACCAGATGTCACGATTTCATTATTTAACGAGGGTCTTCCTCATGTGTTGCTCATGTCCTGCACTGGCCTGTCAATCAAACCTGCCTTCAAAGTCCCTCCCTGTTCTTCTAAATATACCCACAGTCCCTGCAAGGTGACGGTCACGTGACCCACGAACAGCCTGAAGACGTCAGCAGGATTTTACATTTATATGCTTTGAATTTTCATTATTAGATGATGAACACATGAATTATTGGTTTGTTATTAGAAGTTAAAGTGATAAAACTCATTACAGCAAGTATCAGAACTTTTACTGAACACACTTCACTACATTTTACTGACCATGTTGACTTTTACTGCAGTTTTCAAAGCTGCTGTTTGACTTGAACTCAGTATTTTTACATTACAGCAGAGTCTTACCTGAACTCCACAGCAGCAGCAACAGCATCAGCAAGTGATCCATGTCCAGGTAGACGTCCGTCTCCGTCTCTGTGTCGTCTCTCTCTGCTCGTCTGTTGGACTCATCGTGTCTTTTTATGTTAATCAGATGTGGTGTTTCCTCTGAATCCTTTATCTCCTCATCAGCTTCATGTGCTTTCTGACAGGAAGCTGCTGGCAGAAACTACTCTGAGCGGCTTCATCATGTGACTGACAGCTAAAGTAAATGAAGGGCGTTTATCCAACGCACCTCTCATTCATACACACTCCAGCCTGTTATTTGCACTGGGGATGGGGGGGCTTCCATTTAGAAAGGTTGGACCAACCAACTTAAATCTTATGCTCACATGTGGTTTGGATCGCCATGACAACACACAACCAATCGTGACAGCTCATTTGGCTTGAAGGAACAGAGCTATTGATATATTGATTGACAGTGAGATGGACCAATCGGTGGGTGTAGCAGCCTCACGTGAACAGCTGGCAGAGAAAGGGTTAATGTGAATCTAATGAAGTGACAGGAAAGAGTCTGAGGACAAACTCACTGATGAGCAGCTGAGATTATACTGCTGTTACTGTGGCAACATCACCACAGTTATTGCGACATACAGCAGTGAAGCTGCAGAGCTGTTTGTGTGTTTTCTTTTTTAAATTTTATTTTTTTCTATTGAGTGAAACATAAATGATTAACATGAAAACACAAATGACACAAGACAATACAAACAAAACAACAAGAAGAAAAAATAAAATAAAATGTTGCTTTAACACTAGATTCATGTTTGTCTGTGTGTGTGTATGTGTGTGTGTGTGTATGTGTGTGTGTGTATATGTGTGTGTGTGTGTGTATGTGTGTGTGTGTGTGTGTGTGTGTATATGTGTGTGCCTGTGTGTGTGTGTGTGTGTGTGTGTGTGTGTGTGTATATATGTGTGTGTGTGTGTGTGTGTATGTGTGTGTGTGTGTGTGTGTGTGTGTGTATGTGTGTGTGTGTGTGTCTGGTTGGGTCTCAGGGATGAAGATGTGACAGGGTGAAACCAGGATGGTTCATTTTGTGGTAGTTTGTTTGTCTGGCCATACTCCCTTCTCTCTCCTCCTCCCCCGTCCTTGTTCTCTCCTGCTTCAGGCCTCCAGGCCTGTAGGAGGTTTTCTGGCCTGTTGCAGGTCAGATCCCCTCTAGAACAGCCCCCAAACCTACAGGAGGGGTCTGTTCATTTGGGTCTGAGGAGCAACTTTCTATCTGAAGGAGCGATCAGACCCTCAGACACCAAGCTGGGTGTCTTTTCTGGGGTCCAGAAAGCAGGTTTAGTGCAAACTCTGAGTTGTTCAGCCTGAGATGAGGGAAACTCTGGGTTTTCAGTTTCAGAGTGAGAGCTAACTTAATCTCTGGGTCAGTTACCATGGTAACTTAAACTCTGGGTCAGTTACCATGGTAACTCTGTGAAGCTAACCTGCTCGCTGGCAGGTTTTCATGAACAAACTCTGAGTTTCTCTGTTTCCTCTTACAGAGTTTCATGTCTTCATTCATTCAGTTCATGTTGAAGCTCATTCATTAGTGAAGGTTTACTGTCTGTCAGAATCTAAATCCTGGTTGGATATTAGTTTGTTACTCAGGACTTTCTAAAGTTACCACCTTTATACACATCAGTCATTTCTTTGAACAACAGTTTTTTCTCTCACAGTTAAATATTACACAGTGTGAATTCATCCTCAGCTCAGAATCAAAACTCTGTGTCCTTCTGTTATAACTCTGAGACTCTTTCAGTTTGTTAGAGCAGCTCCTGACCTGAAATCTTTATCAATCTCAGTTTAAATTTAAACAATCAGTATAAAGCTTTAGACACAGAGGATCAATGAATAATTATCTCTATCAGTCATGATGTGATTGGTCCACTGATGGAACATCATTCCTATAATATTTGAGATTATATGTTAATATTTCTGAGTGAGCAGGATCGTGGTGCAGCTGCAGAATGTAGTTTGAAAGTGAGTTTTTTAAATAAGGAGCAAAGTCTGAACGTGTTTCAACAGCATTTCAGTGACAATGTTTAAATTTACACATTTGTTGAAGCAGCTGAAATAAAGTCAAGAGAAAGTCAGCAACAATAAACCAAACTGAACCTGGACTGCAGAGGGTTAAAGACAAAAAGCCTCACTTGAACAGATGGAAGAAGCTGCAATATTACAGATTGCATGTCTGTAAAGGGCTTTAGTCATGATGGATAATACTTTGGCGCCCTCGGCTGGCACAAAGATAAAAGTGCATGATCTACGATGCACATTTATCTTTAAAAAAAAGAGCCTGAGTCAGAGTGGGAAAAGTGTCAATAAAGTTTTATTCAGTCGTCCATTAATTCATTTATCAGACTTACATTTTGTTTGTTTGTTGTATTTGTTCAACTTTAATCTGACAGACAAAACACAGGAAGCAGCAACTGAAGATGAAAAATATAGTTAAAGATTTAAAACATGTATAGATCAAAGACACAGAGACATGACTGTAGCTCACAGTCTGATCAGTAATAATGTGTTTGCTGATTTGCACTTGAAAAGGCATAAAGTTTAAAATACAGTAAATTTTAAATGTTTAGATGTCTATTTGTATCTCAGCTCAACATCATTCAGTGACTTTATTTCAGCTGCTTCAACAAATGTGTAAATTTAAACATTGTCACTGAAATGCTGTTGAAACACGTTCAGACTTTGCTCCTTATTTAAAAAACTCACTTTCAAACTACATTCTGCAGCTGCACCGCGATCCTGCTCACTCAGAAATAATAACATATAATCTCAAATATTATAAGAATGATGTTCCATCAGTGGACCAATCACATCATGACTGATAGAGATAATTATTCATTGATCCTCTGTGTCTAAAGCTTCATACTGATTGTTTAAATTTAAACTGAGATTACACATTATGTGCAATAAAGATTTCAGGTCAGGAGCTGCTCTAACAAACTGACAGAGTCTGAGGATGAATTCACACTGTGTAATATTTAACTGTGAGAGAAAAAACTGCTGTTCAAAGAAATGACTGATGTGTATAAAGGTGGTAACTTTAGAAAGTCCTGAGTAACAAACTAATATCCAACCAGGATTTAGATTCTGACAGACAGTAAACCTTCACTAATGAATGAGCTTTGATACGAACTGAATGAATGAAGACATGAATCTTTGTAAAAGGAGACAGAGAGAACAGCTGTGTTCAAAATCACATACTAACATACTGCCGACTACACACTCAATCAGCACTTACTGCATACTGCATATTAAATGAACGACTAAGTTTATTACCAGCCGTCTACTAATAATATTAAATATAACATATAACAGCTGACTGTTCAAACTGAAGTACATTCAAGCAACAGTCTGAGCTACTGCTGAATGAAAATTGTTTATCACAAATGTAAAACATCATCTCTTCCACTCAACGTCACATTTTCCAGTATTATCTTAAGGCAAATTAAAATTATTTAATATTTTACTGTTAAATATTTTTTCTGCAGTAGAAATTCTTGCTAATCTAGTTTGCATCTTACTCTTTCCTGTCACTTCATTTGATTCACATTAACCCTTTCACTGCCAGCTGTTCAAGTGAGGCTGCTACACCCACCGATTGGTCCATCTCACTGTCAATCAACATATCAATAGCTTTGATCCTTACAAACTAAATGATTGGTTGTGTGTTGTCATGGCGATCCAAACCAAATGTGAACATCAAGTTCTGGTTGGTTGGTCCAACCTTTCTAAATGGATGCCCCCCCATCCCCAGTGCAAATAACAGGCTGGAGTGTGTATGAATGAGAGGTGTGTTGGATAAATGCCCTTTATTTACTTTAGCTGTCAGTCACATGATGAAGCCGCTCAGAGCCACATCTGATTAATATAAAAAGAGATGAATAATTAGTTAATTAGGAGGAAGTTTTAAAGAACTATACTGCTGCTCTTTCATGTTATAGCTCATTACAAATCATCAATCATCTTGTTATCTAAATCACCACTTTCTAAATCATCGTTCAGTATTCATATTGTTATTCTTCCTGTCAGGCAGCCATTATTTTCAGTTAATTTCTATGAAAAATCAACCTGCAGAGACTTGAAACTATTTAAGTTTAACTTTCTGTGGATTTTAAGTTCTAGATTTTTCTCCTTGTTAACAAACCACATTAGCAGAGCCAACAATACGTCAACATGCATATGGGATTTGTCAACAAGACGAAAAATATGGACCAGACTTATCCTTAAATGATGAAGAAATATTCAAGTTTTTATGCATTCAGTTCTATGTGTAAATGCGTAGATGTGTCCACACCTGTGTCTTCTTTCCAGGTAACCATCAGTGTGATCAGCGACACACTCACAGCCATCATGAGGATGAAGAGGATGGCCGACGTCGCCGCCAGAGCAGAAAAACCACAACACAGACTTGCAGTGGAAGTATTGTAAAAAAAAGAGGGACTTTGGCACTAAAAAGACTGTAACGTTGAAAGATATCTACTTGATTTGACTCATTTGGATGCTGAAGCTTCATATTAGCTTCAGATAAACTTTGAAATACATTTTTGCACAGAAGGAGGACTGTGGATTTTGTCTCCCATCACTTCCATTGTAAGTTCATTATGAAGGGATCTTCTAATGGTCAGTATGAACAGGAGGAATGATTACAGCAAGAAAAACATGTTTCAATGTTCATTTGGGCTCCTGACTGTTGTTTTAACACACACTTGAAAGGTTATGAACCTGTCCTTTAAGCAGCTGTAAAGCCATTATTTGCTGCTCATAAATATGCTTAAAATCAAAGTTGAAATAGTTATGGATCCCTGGTCAATTAGAGATTTTAAACCTGTTGCCATACGTGCATGACATCAGACAGGTCACATGTGTTTTCACCTGACATTGAGTATGTTTACATGCACATTAGTATTCTGGTTTTGGCTGTTTACAAAGAACAACGTTATTCATCTCCCTCAGCCTCTTATTTCTGCACCGACTGACTCAACAGGTGAGGTAATTGTGAGCATACAGCAGATAATGATTCACATCAGAGTCAAACCTCCACCAAACACTCTGTTGAAACCAGTTAGTTTGACTTTAAAGTGTGTGTTTACCAGACTGAAGGAAACATCTTAACCAGCAGAGTGTGAAGAGAAAACCAACCAAAACCTTCTCAAACAGTGACGTTCTCTCCTTCTGCAGCCAAGAACATCCAAAGCAAACACTCAACAAACAGTAGCATCATGTGACAGTGTGAGGGTTCATGTGTAGTTTGTGTCCTGCTGAAAGCTCAGATATACAGTCAGTCTGTGGATACAACTAGATGGAACTAATACAGACAACAGAGACATCTAGTGGTGGAACGTGTTCATTTCAGCAGAGTTCAAGCTGCTTTTAGCTCCAATACAAGTCAACTCCATCTGTCATTTGGTTCTTCATCACTTCAGTGATGTCATGTGATGTTTCTGATGGAAGCTGCTCTGTATTTGTTCCTCTGGATCCTCCACTAAGTTCCCCACCTGTCCAATCATTTCTCTACACCAACAGCTGTTTGACACAAGACTTTACACCCAGCAGCTGCTCACAAACACACTCTACACCTGACTTTTATTGATGCTGGAAATATTTATTTGAAGTATATGTGAAGTTACAGACTAGATCAGAGAGAAAGAAAGAAAGAGATCAACAGATATTCTGCTGTTCGTTCGTTCTGGAGAATTAGTGCACAGGACGAATCTTCATGCTGATGGCCTTCAGGGAGTATTCAAAGCCCCTCCATGGGCCCCACTCCACTCCAGCAGCATGGGGAGTGTCATCAGCCCCCCAGCGATAAGCCCCGTCGGGGTTTGCTCTGTAACAGCCGCGGCCGTACCAGAACGCCCCCAGGAAGAGTTTGGCACAGTTCTTCCTGTAGGGGTCCTGGTCTTTGTCGAAGGTGGAGAACTTCTGTCCGTTGCAATAACTCAGGGCGTCTCCTACAGAAACACAAGAAAACAACAAGTGTCTGATCACAACACTACTGCTAATGACATCATATTATAAAATGTTATATAACTAATAATAATATTATATAACTATTAACTTATTAACACTACAAATTTCACTACTAATTCAGTACTACTGCTATGGCTACCACTTGTACAAACACTTCTAGTACTACTAGTACTGCATCTGCTGCTGCTACTGTAACATAACAACATACAGTATGTCATGTAGACAAGAACTGCAAAAGCTCCAACGGACATAAACACTTGAAACCTGCTGCGCCTCATTTACATTGTTTTCCTTTAAATGTGTTTATAAAAACAAAAGCTTCCATGTAATTAATAAAACATGAGCAGACCACAGATTTGTTGTTACTGACTTGAAAATCTTTGTGAATCTGTCTTTAGCTGAAAGAATCAAGCAAATAATCCAATATAAGGACAGAAATCTTCAATGTCTCCATGTGGAAACTAAACATCAGAAAAACAAAACTACTACCTGCTAACAGTAACTGACCTGCTCCTCCATTTTTAAATCCAGACACATGCAGTCTGTATCCGTAGAACTCTGATTCAATGGAGAACGAGGACCAACGAGCAAACACTTTCTTTCCATTGAAGTCCTCCATGTCGACCAGCAGCTCGACCTTCTTCCTCCGTGTCAGATGGAAGAGATTCTCAAGACCTGAAAGCACACAAACATGAAGTCACATCAGAGTTTAATGTTTGTTTTTATGAACAGTTTCATGAAGTCACATGACTGTTAGTTTGGTTTCATCTCTCACCGAGCCAGTACTCTCCAGCAGCGCTACCAAAACCCTTCTTGTATTGATTCCAGGGCCTGTAGAAGTTCACCGAGCCGTCCATCCTCCTCTGGAACACCTGAGGGGGGGGATTAACTCAATAAACACACAAGATACTGAAAACCACTTGGCTGTGAATTGATGACTTCAGTTAAAAAACTCACCGTCCACCGTCCTCCTACTGAGTCCATGTCACAGTACACCTACACACAAATACACTCATTAGTAAATATGATCCTTTAGCTAAAACTACATTCAATCAATCAGCAGCTGCCACGTCTTGAGTCTGAAGTATTTTAAAGATAGAGTATCCAGCTGCTCCAACTAACTCCCATTCAAAAAGCCTCAACTTCTCTCTAGAAATACTGAGTCAATCATGTTTTCAACGAGTCCTTCTGGTCTCATGTCTCTAAATTTAAACCCTCTAATAGGTGTGTGTTGATGGTCATTTTGGAAATTATTGCTCCGTTAATGAAATTTGAAGACTTATAGTAGCTTTGATGTCTGACGTGTGGGCGTTGATTGACAGCTGTGATTGACAGGTGGCTCCCCTGCTGCTCTTCCCGGCTCCGAGACTCGCACTCAATCGGACTGTTGTTGCAATATTTCACTAAATTTAATGTTACTTGATTATGATACCTGTTCAGTTAGCACAATGTGTGCCTTAAAAATCATTGCAATGTCTGGTAGTTTTCCCTTTAGCTGCATGTGCTCCCGTGAGGTGCATGCACTTCTCGGTGAGCACACAGAACTCAGCGTAACACCTCCGCTGCAAACCTGACTGACTACTGACTGACCAACGGTACCGTGAGTACCCGTTGTATATATTGTAAATAATCACTTTTACTGAACTGTGAATACAGACGCTGATATTCCAGTTTGATTTCCTGGTTTGATTTGTTTTGTGGGGATCTGCAGTAAAACCTGAAGCAGACTTTTGAGTTGTCTTTCTTTTTGTGGCTGTGAACAAGATTGATTGACTGTGGGACGAGTTTTTCAGACACACACACACAGACACACACACACCAACATTGCTTTGCTTATTTGATTTAATACACTTATTGAAAAGTGAATTGAGTTGTGGTCTGTTTGTTTTTGCAGTGCTGGTTTTTGGTGACATATAATTAATTGCTACTTGCTGTTTGATTTATTGTTTTGTAGAGCAAAGCAAGTTTATTTGTACAGCACATTTAAACAATAAGGCAATGTAAAAAGACATTTAAATACTATTAAAAAAGTGTTAAATTTGGAAATAAAAAGAAGCTAAAATAGAATAAGAGATAAAACAGGAGAATAAAAGTCACAGTGCAGTGTAAGATATTAACTCTCATGTTTGGTTTAATAAAAGGCAAACAGAAAAGTCTTCAGCTGTGATTTAAAGAACTGAGAGTTGCAGCAGACCTGCAGTTTTCTGGGAGTTTGTTCAGATATGTGGAGCATAAAAACTGAACGCTGCTTCTCCGGGTTTAGTTTTGACTCTGGGGACAGAAAGCAGACCTGATCCAGACCACCTGAGAGGTCTGGATGCTTCATAACGCAGCAGTGGATCAGAAATGTATTTCAGCCATAAACCATTCAGTGCTTTATGGTTTGACGGCGCTATTTTCTTTCTATTTTATAATTATTATTTGTCAGATGTGACTCTGACTGGCAGCCCTCTTCATTTAAAAGTGTCAGAACTGTTTCAATCTTTATATACAGTCTGTGTATCCAACCAGTAACACGACTACCTCCACTTATATCTGCTGGTTTAGTAGAATCAACCTGAACTGTCTTCACATGGTGACTCATCTATGAACCAACATCTTCTAACTGAGTCCCAGAGAGGATGAAGTGTACCTCGACAGCAGATGTGGGTCCGATGGGATAGATGGTGTACACTCCACTGGGTTGGCTTTTGTCATGGTGATAGATGTCACTGCAGTCCAGCGGGAGGAAGAGAGATAAGCAGGAGGTCAACACTGGAGCCAGCAGGAGGAGAACCACTGAAACCAGCTGCAACAGAAACACAGCAGCAGACACAGAACAGAGGCTGTTAAAGGACGGTTTCACAATTTATCAAGTGTCTTTAAACAATGGTCAGGTGTCCATATGAACAATGAAAGAGGTTTTCCTCACTGTAATCATTCCTCCTG
The DNA here is from genome assembly GCF_914725855.1 of Thunnus albacares. Classification (NCBI taxonomy): domain Eukaryota; kingdom Metazoa; phylum Chordata; class Actinopteri; order Scombriformes; family Scombridae; genus Thunnus; species Thunnus albacares. Next base: position 27,059,870 of record NC_058125.1, on the reverse strand, counting down.
TTAATACTGGCTCAGGCACGTGCACAGATAGACCCCCACACACATAACATCAATTGATTGTAAAATTGATGTTATGTGTGTTTGTAGACGTGTAATGTGAATTCATGTATTATAAGTGGGTTTTTTTTTTGCTTGACCACCTGCCCCCCCAAATGTCTTTGCACTGCCTTGAACTGACCATTAAAAGATCCTTCAAATGTGCTTTCAATGTAAGTGATGGAGGCCAAAATCCACAGTGTGTCCACACAGTCATTTAAAGTTGATGTGAAGCTTATATTCAGCTTCAGCAGTCTGAGTTAGTCATATCAAGTGGATATCTGACACATTTACAGTCTTTTTAGCATCAAATTCCCTCTTTGTGTTTCCTCGGACAGTGTTTCCCTGTTGAGCTGCGGTGGAAGTATAGTAACAAAAAGAGGAACTTTGGCACTAAAAAGACTGTAACGTTGAAAGATATCTACTTGATTTGACTCATTTGGACGCTGAAGCTTCATATTGGCTTCAGATAAACTTTGAAATATATTTTTCTACAGAAGGAGGACTGTGGATTTTGTCTCCCATCACTTCCATTGTAAGTTCATTATGAAGGGATCTTCTAATGGTCAGTATGAACAAGAGGAATGATTACAGCAAGAAAAACAGGTTTCAATGTTCATTTGGGCTCCTGACTGTTGTTTTAACACAGACCTGAAAAGTTGTGAACCCGTCCTTCAACATACTGAAACTACTGATCAATATTTATTCAGTATAAAGTCACAAACTTACCTTCATCTTCAGAGTTCAGCTGAGGTGATCTGATGAAAATCTTAATGTCAATCAGTCTGGATGCTCTGATGTTTCTGAGCTGTATTTATATCCTAGAGATTCTTTCAGTGGGTCTGCCTAAACCTAACCAGCCTCACCATGTAGTAGGCGTGTCTGTAGTACTGTAGGAGTGTCATGTAGTAGGTCTACTGTACGTCGACTACTTGATTTTTCTGCTTATGTGGGTGGAGACAAAAGCAATAGATCTCAGGCTGGCAGACTAAGACTACTTTGCAGATCACTGATAATACTAATATAACTTAACTTTTAACTATAAAAAATGAAATAAATAATGAAATGAATTAAAGACTGTGTTGCATTTGAACCCTTTTTAACATGATGAGTTTTTACTGTTTTTAAACAGTTTTCAAACACCTTATGAATTGTTTCTCATGACTGTATGATCTTTTTAACCTTATCACAGCAGTTTTATCTTATTACAGATCCATGACTTTAATGTCTTTATAAACTTGTAACAGACCATTAGTGTATCATACTTTTAACTTGTCACAGGAGCAGTTTTTGTTTTGGGACATTTGTTATAAATTTGCTCCTATTAAGTTTAAGTAACTTTGCATGGATTTTAATGTATAACTCTGGATTTTCTCCTTGTAAACAAACCACATTAGCAGAGCCAATAGAACATCAACATGCACATGGGATTTGTTAACAAGAAGAAAAAAATAGACCAGACTTATCCTTCAATGATAAAGGAATATACAAGTTTTTTATATTTATATTCATGTTCTATGTGTAAATGCATAGACAGTGCTGGAAGAAGTATTCAGATCCTTTACTACAGTAAAAATACAAATACAGCAATGTAAAAATACTCCATTACAAGTAAAAGTCCTGCAGGAAAAATCCTACTACAGTAAAAGTACATAAGTATTATGAGTTTGATGTAGTTAAAGTATTACAGTAAAAGTAGTGGTTTGGTCCCTCTGACTGATATATTATTATATATGTTTGAGGAACAATCTGAAGTGATTTATGTTCCAGGAATGCACCCAAGCAGCCTCAACAATAAACAGTTTAACTAATTATTTCCTTAAATATTAAAGTTGATAATATAAGTGTTTGTGTCTGTGACATCACCTGCACAACAGATAAAATTCTGTCAGTCATTTGAAAACACATCCTGTTAACCAAAGGGTGTTGATCTGGTTTCAACTTTGACAGAGACATTTTTTGTTGTACTGTCTAAATCAACAAAGTCCTCAAAGATTACCTGCCTCAATGACTTCAGACCAGTTGTCCTAACATCTGTGGCCATGAAAGCATTTGAGCGCATCATTCTGTCATATTTGAAATCCTGCACCTCCCCACTGATGGACCCATCAGTTTGCTTTGCAAGCCAACCGATCTGTTGAGGATGCAGTAAGCATAGCACTCCACCCTGCCCTGCAACGCCTGGAATCACCTACACACGCATCCTGTTCATAGACTTCAGTTCTGCCTTTAATTCCATCAGTGTACTCAAAGTAAATTTCAATGTTCATGTCCAAATTTTTGGACCATATGCCACTGGACTGGGAGCTTCCTGTGGAACAGGCCACAGAGGGTGAAGGTTAATAACTTAACCTCACAACCTCTCACCCTCAGCACAGGAGCTCCTCAGGCTCCACGTGGTTATTCTCACTGTACACCCAACCAAGTCTCACAGTGATTTGTGAAATAGTCACGAAACTTACTCTATCTATTTGTGTACATGGACACGATTTTTCCTTTTTTTCATGACAGTCGGCATGATTTTCAAACTAATGTATTTCAGTTGGAAGTAAATTTCGTGCCTGCAGCACATTTTTTTCTGTCAGTTAGGACTCAGGAGATCAGAGGCTGAGAAATCAAGTTTCTTGTCAGTTTTGTATGATAGCAGCTACATTAGCCTACCCATGATCCTTAGCAACCGTTACTATGGTGAAGAATCCAGCTAAAGCCATGACATAACCTGTATTCAGTATAACATTATATAGTACTGCAGATTGGTGGTTACCATCAGGAACAAAACACTGTACTGTATATTGAAATGTAAAGAAAATATTGTTTGTATGTATAATAAACTGGCTCAGCCATAAATTGTGCAGTTCACAGAATTTGAAGCTTTGACTGATTTCTTGAGGCAATGCAGTTTGGGACTCTTAGTTGACTAAAGCTTTATCATGTAGCCTACACAGTCCTCTAGACTTTTTATTTCAACACAGTTTGTTTGTACTGATGAACTGATCAGCTGGTTTCACACAACTGTTGGAAATGTTTAAACAGGCCGTTATGAAACAGTTCATCTAGGAAAATGAATGGATTACTTTTTCTTCTTTTACTGTTTTTGTATGACAATTGTTATTACACCTCTTGTATGTTAAAAAAGAAAAAAAAAAGAAAAAAATAGGATAAATAAAAAGTTGTTGTTTTTTTTAAATGTATGGGATAACTTCCAGAACCCGAGCTGCCCGACGTAACCCCTCTACCTTTGTATGTTGGATTTATTTGTAGACCTACTTTTCAAGTTATTATTTTTATGATGATGATGATGATGATGATGATGATGATGATGATGATGATTATTATTATTATTATTATCATTATTATTATTTTATTTATTATTTATTTATTTATTTATTATTTGCAAGCCAATAAGCACAGGGGTATTTGGGCTATCTATCTATCAATCTATCCATCTTACATATAGATAGATAGATAGATAGATAGATAGATAGATAGATAGATAGATAGATAGATTGTCACACCCTGCCTGGACTTTGTGTGTTTTTTGCTTCTTTATGTTCTTGTGTTCTTTGGGGTCTCCTGGTTTGCACTTCTGTTTAGTCCTTCGGTTCATATGGGTTTTCTTGTTATGTTTGGGTGGTGGGTTTGGACTGCCTTTTGTTGTTTTGCCTGGTGTGTTGTATACTTTAGTTTAGGTTCATGATGGTTCTTGGACAGGTTGGTATGGGTTGTATTTAGAGTATTGTGTTTTCTGGGTTTTGGTTTTGTTACTGTGTTTCCCTTGTGTGTTCATGTGGTCCTCCTCACCTGCCCTGTATCAGTCTCGTCAGCCCTGCCCTGCTTCCTGTGTTTCCCTCGGCCAATCACTCCCAGCCTGCCCTTGTGTCTCTTCACCTGTTCCCCATTCCCTGATTAGTTTAGTCTGTATTTAAGGTCTGGTTTTGAGTTGAGTCTTTGTTGGATCATTCGTTTTGTTTCGTCTGCTAGTTCTGTTCAGCTCTGTTTTCCTGCTCATGACCCTCCACGATTAAAGGAGATTTTTTTCATCAAATCTGCATTCTGGCCTCTGCATTTGGGTCCACTCCTGCTTCCCCAACCTGACATAGATAGATAGATAGATGCCTATGTTTTGTTTTGCTTTGTGTTTTTGGCCGATTCTCTTCTTTTGGCCTGTGTCCACATAACATGACTGTCCAGTTTCTCTCTGCTCAAACGAACAAAATGGCTGCCATTCCTTTTATTCTCAATGGAAAATGCAATACTTTAGATAGTTTTGACATTAAAATGCATTTTGATAACATTTTTAGCAAGAAATGTGCAATTTATTTTCATAATCTTCATTCAGTGAATGTATATGATATTTAATTTGTGACTTATTACGGAGATTCTTGCAGGCTTTCTATCGTTGCTATGGTGATTGCTATGAACACTGGTATCATAAAACCATGTAGTTGTAACTGTTTGATGTTCATTCAATAAAAAAGTAGATTTTACAGTGCCCTAGGGATGAATTGAATTTGAATTCCCAAATTTCAAGCTTTGTGATTGGCTGACCGGAGGAGATCAGTTTCCCCCATGGTTAACGTAGACATTTCAATGTATGTTACCATAGAAACCGCTCTGAGAGCAGGAAGGTTAGCTGTTGATCTACTGAAATTTTTAACATATTGATAAGCATTGAGAAGGCAGTTTAATACCTGCATGATGTGACTGAAAAAACATTTTCAATCCAGAACAAACAAGCTCCTTAAACACAGTTTGAAGTGTTGCATAACTCCCACTGACATTGAACACCAACCCACAACCCCATTTCTAGAATAGTAGCTAAAATATCTGAAATGAACCAACATCTTTACTTTTTCTTGATATAGATGATCTAGATGCAGTTTAATAAGTAGTTCGGCTTTACTAGATATTTGATATATTCAGTAGATATATTATTTTATGACCCTATATTTACAACCTATTTTACAAACTGGAAGAACAACTGTGGTGCTGATTTGTATCAAGCTGCGTGGTACTGCTCTGAGAAATTGTAGGGTTTTTTAAATATTAATGTTTTTCCTAGAATTGGAAAACTTATGTTGCTGAATTAAAAGCCTTCAAATATGCACAAAGGTCAAGGTTCAAAGGTCAGTATTTCACAGCAGGAGCCATGTAGAACCTTCATCCTGACATATGTTACTCTCCAGGTCGAAACCTTTCCAATGATGTATTTGCTTTAGCTCTATGACACAGTTTTAATTTGCTCATTTCATGGACACAAGCCATCCCAGACCTAGTTTCAGAGCACTTTGAAGGACCAAGATATTGTTGTGTCAGATTGTTGAAGGAAAATATACCAGATCAAAAAACTATCTTTTGAAAATAAAAAGGGAGTCAGAGGTCCAAGCAGCAAAGTGTTCTTTAATGCCGGCAAAAAAGGGGAGCAAATTAGCACTTTTACAACGAACCAAATCGCTCCGAAGGTTTTTCCTTCTGGGCGTAGTTTTTATTCCCTTGGGTCGGCATAGGTCACACCTATCGTCCACCCTCCCTAATTTTTGGCCAATAATTCTGTTATCTTTATCTCCGTCACTCGTTGTTGGTCAAAACTCTTCAGGTTTTGAGCTGTTTGAGGATATGTACTGGCATATTCAATTCTACCTGGTTATATCCAATTTTTATATAAGTATTGGGAATCATTTTACTCCATTATTGCCAAGTTGTCTTCTGGCCTTTTATTTTTTTTATAAGTTATTCTACTCAAGACTTTAATGCAGACCCAAGCAAAGTGACTTGTAATACAAACAAAATTTCTCCAGTGTATGATTATGATTCTTCTACCGTGCCTCTATACGTACATTGTGATTAAATATGGTTCATGAGATTATAACTACACCAATACAAATTGTATCACACTAGCCCTTATTGCTTGTAAACTTATAAAATCAATCTGCATAGCTTAATATTGCCTTTAAGCACACCAATGACATTTAATGAAAATACACCACAATATAAAACAAAGCTTTTTGTTTGTTTGTTTTAGTGGAAATAGTGACTAAACTGAATCACCTTCAGAGATTACAATACTGCTGACATATAGGGCATTACTACAGGCTTGGAGGAAGGCCTGAAGTGCTTGGGTTAGGGTTAGGGCTGAAACGACCAACCTGTTCTCATTTCCAGGTCATCAAATTCCAAAAAACAAATGCTTCAGTAAAAGCACCAAAACAACAATGTCAAAATAGTCCATTACAAGTAAAAGTACATAAGTATTATGAGCTTGATGTAGTTAAAGTATTGCAGTAAAAGTAGTGGTTTGGTCCCTCTGACTGATATATTATTATATATGACATCATTAGATTATTAATAGTGAAGCATCAGTGTTAGAGCAGCATGTTACTGTTGTAGCTGCTGGAGGTGGAGCTAGTTTACACTACTTTATATACAGTTAGCTAGTTTAGTCAGTGCAGAGTCAGTTCATGCTCCAACAGAAGAACAAGAGCTGAACATTAACCTCAGAAGAACTGAACCTCACAGGTTATTAAAGGCCCAACATGTGTACATTTTGATCAACAATAAACATCCACAGTTTCTTTTTTATAAGTTAAAAGACAAAACAAAACAAAAAACAACTGTAACAACCACAGAAATCAACAAATATTAAAAAACACATTCAGGAAACAAACAACGAAAACAAAATCAAACCTTTAAAGACACAAATACACAAACATTTCATTTATCAGCAGGCAACAACATATTTAGAAATAAACCTAAATTCTAATTTTTATAGTCAAAGTAATGGTATTATTATGTGAAGCAAATGTATCAATAATGAAGTCTCTGATCGTTCAAGATGTTTTTTAGTAACACTACTTGTGTCTGAAAACATCCTTCCAACATAAAGTAACATTTGAGGAACAATCTGAAGTGATTTATGTTAAAGGAATCCACCCAAGCAGCCTCAACAATAAACATTTTAACTAATTATTTCCTTAAATATTAAAGTTTATAATATACAGTACAGACCAAAAGTTTGGACACACCTTCTCATTCAATGAGTTTCCTTTCTTTTCATGACTATTGACATTGTAGATTCACACTGAAGGCATCAAAACTATGAATTAACACATGTGGAAATATGTACTTAACAAAAAAGTGTAAAACAACTGAAAATACGCCTTATATTCTAGTTTCTTCAAAGTAGCCACTTTTTGCTCTGATTACTTCTTTGCACACACTCTGCATTCTCTTGATGAGCTTCAAGAGGTAGTCACCTGAAATGGTTTTCACTTCACAGGTGTGCCCTGTCAGGTTTAATAAGTGGGATTTCTTGCCTTATAAATGGGGTTGGGACCATCAGTTGTGTTGTGCAGAAGTCAGGTGGATACACAGCTCATAGTCCTACTGAATAGACTGTTAGAATTTGTATTATGGCAAGAAAAAAGCAGCTAAGTAAAGAAAAACGAGTGGCCATCATTACTTTAAGAACTGAAGGTCAGTCAGTCCGAAAAATTGGGAAAACTTTGAAAGTGTCCCCAAGTGCGGTCGCAAAAACCATCAAGCGCTACAAAGAAACTGGCTCACATGAGGACCGCCCCAGGAAAGGAAGACCAAGAGTCACCTCTGCCGCGGAGGATAAGTTCATCCGAGTCACCAGCCTCAGACATCGCAGGTTAACAGCAGCTCAGATTAGAGACCAGGTCAATGCCACACAGAGTTCTAGCAGCAGACACATCTCTAGAACAACTGTTAAGAGGAGACTGTGTGAATCAGGCCTTCATGGTAGAATAGCTGCCAGGAAACCACTGCTAAGGACAGGCAACAAGCAGAAGAGACTTGTTTGGGCTAAAGAACACAAGGAATGGACATTAAACCAGTGGAAATCTGTAAATCTGTGCTTTGGTCTGATGAGTCCAAATTTGAGATCTTTGGTTCCAACCACCGTGTCTTTGTGCGACGCAGAAAAGGTGAACGGATGGACTCTACATGCCTGGTTCCCACCGTGAAGCATGGAAGAGGAGGTGTGATGGTGTGGGGGTGCTTTGCTGGTGACACTGTTGGGGATTTATTCCAAATTGAAGGCATACTGAACCAGCATGGCTACCACAGCATCTTGCAGCGGCATGCTATTCCATCCAGTTTTCGTTTAGTTGGACCATCATTTATTTTTCAACAGGACAATGACCCCAAACACATCTCCAGGCTGTGTAAGGGCTATTTGAGCAAGAAAGAGAGTGATGGGGTGCTGCGCCAGATGACCTGGCCTCCACAGTCACCGGGCCTGAACCCAATCGAGATGGTTTGGGGTGAGCTGGACCGCAGAGTGAAGGCAAAAGGGCCAACAAGTGCTAAGCATCTCTGGGAACTCCTTCAAGACTGTTGGAAGACCATTTCAGGTGACTACCTCTTGAAGCTCATCAAGAGAATGCCAAGAGTGTGCGAAGCAGTAATCAAAGCAAAAGGTGGCTACTTTGAAGAAACTAGAATATAAGACATATTTTCAGTTGTTTCACACTTTTTTGTTAAGTATATAATTCCACATGTGTTAATTCATAGTTTTGATGCCTTCAGTGTGAATCTACAATTTCATAGTCATGAAAATAAAGAAAACTCTTTGAATGAGAAGGTGTGTCCAAACTTTTGGTCTGTACTGTAAGTGTTTGTGTCTGTGACATCACCTGCACAACAGATAAAATTCTGTCAGTCATTTGAAAACACATCCTGTTAACCAAAGGGTGTTGATCTGGTTTCAACTTTGACAGAGACATTTTTTGTTGTACTGTCTAAATCAACAAAGTCCTCAAAGATTACCTGCCTCAATGACTTCAGACCAGTTGTCCTAACATCTGTGGCCATGAAAGCATTTGAGTGCATCATTCTGTCATATTTGAAATCCTGCACCTCCCCACTGATGGACCCATCAGTTTGCTTTGCAAGCCAACCGATCTGTTGAGGATGCAGTAAGCATAGCACTCCACCCTGCCCTGCAACGCCTGGAATCACCAAACACCTACACACGCATCCTGTTCATAGACTTCAGTTCTGCCTTTAATTCCATCAGCGTACTCAAAGTCTAAACCAAATTTTTGGACATGAACATTGACCCGACCATATGCCACTGGATTGGGAGCTTCCTGTGGAACAGGCCACAGAGGGTGAAGGTTAATAACTTAACCTCACAACCTCTCACCCTCAGCACAGGAGCTCCTCAGGCTCCACGTGGTTATTCTCACTGTACACCCAACCAAGTCTCACAGTGATTTGTGAAATAGTCACGAAACTTACTCTATCTATTTGTGTACATGGACACGATTTTTCCTTTTTTTCATGACAGTCAGCATGATTTTCAAACTAATGTATTTCAGTTGAAAGTAGGTTTCATGCCTGCAGCACATTTTTTTCTGTCAGTTAGGACTCAGGAGATCTGAGGCTGAGAAATCAAGTTTCTTGTCAGTTTTGTATGATAGCAGCTACTTTAGCCTACCCATGATCCTTAGCAACCGTTACTATGGTGAAGAATCCAGCTAAAGCCATGACATAACCTGTATTCAGTATAACATTATATAGTACTGCAGATTGGTGGTTACCATCAGGAACAAAACACTGTACTGTATATTGAAATGTAAAGAAAATATTGTTTGTATGTATAATAAACTGGCTCAGCCATAAATTGTGCAGTTCACAGAATTTGAAGCTTTGACTGATTTCTTGAGGCAATGCAGTTTGGGACTCTTAGTTGACTAAAGCTTTATCATGTAGTCTACACAGTCCTCTAGACTTTTTATTTCAACACAGTTTGTTTGTACTGATGAACTGATCAGCTGGTTTCACACAACTGTTGGAAATGTTTAAACAGGCCGTTATGAAACAGTTCATCTAGGAAAATGAATGGATTACTTTTTCTTCTTTTACTGTTTTTGTATGACAATTGTTATTACACCTCTTGTATGTTAAAAAAGAAAAAAAAAAGAAAAAAATAGGATAAATAAAAAGTTGTTGTTTTTTTTAAATGTATGGGATAACTTCCAGAACCCGAGCTGCCCGACGTAACCCCTCTACCTTTGTATGTTGGATTTATTTGTAGACCTACTTTTCAAGTTCTTATTTTTATGATGATGATGATGATGATGATTATTGTTATTACTATTATTATTATTAATAATAATATTTATTTATTTATTTATTTATTTATTTATTTATTATTTATTTATTATTTGCGAGCCAATAAGCACAGGGGTATTTGGGCTATCTATCAATCTATCAATCTATCAATCTATCCATCTATCCATCTTACATATAGATAGATAGATAGATAGATAGATAGATAGATAGATAGATAGATAGATAGATTGTCACACCCTGCCTGGACTTTGTGTGTTTTTTGCTCTTTTTATGTTCTTGTGTTCTTTGGGGTCTCCTGGTTTCCACTTCTGTTTAGTCCTTCGGTTCATATGGGTTTTCTTGTTATATTTGGGTGGTGGGTTTGGACTGCCTTTTGTTGTTTAGCCTGGGGTCCGTTTCACAAAGCAGGTTCAACAAACTCTGAGTCTAATCCTGAACTCTGAGTTGATCTACTCTGAGATAGGAAACTCTGAGTTTCCAGTTCCAGAACAGCTGATTTGAGTCAGTTTATTCAACTCGGAGTAGTTTCACCTGGAGTTAAGCGCGTGCACCACAACTATAAAAAGCCAGCATCAGTGGAGCCCCGATTCAACGAGTCACCATGGCAACGGGGAAGAGGATGGCTGCGTTTTTCACCCCACTAGCACTAGAAATCTTAATTCGCTCATACGACGAGTTTGAACATGTTTTCAGAAAGAAGTGCAACACCGCTGCAGCTGCAAAAGAGAGGGAGACGGCTGCTGCTCGGTCAATGCGTAAGTTTAAATGTTGTCCTTTGTAATCACAATAATATTACAGAGGAAAACTGCTTGAATGGTCGCCTATTAATTTATTTCATTTAGGTCCAATCCCGCGAGGGAGAAGCGCACTTGGAAGCAGTTTAGGATGAAATTTAAAAACATTGTTCAAACAGGTGAGACCTCGGCATAATCTCATGGGGGTACCTCATTTTGATCATGTTTTACATTGTAAAGTAAATATTAAGTGGCTGTTTGACTGAGCAGCTGTTTTATCCCCAACATAATGCTGGTTTCACACACATAAATGTCTTCTCATCAACATCATGTTCTGTTAAATAATTAAGCCTATTTAAACTAACACAGACTTCTACTCAGCCAACAGAAAGAAGGCAGATGTCCGTAAAACGGGTGGTGGTCCAGCACCGCCACCTCTAACGGAGGCAGAGGAGCTGGCCCTAAGCCAGAATTTAGGAAGGCCAGTGGCTGGCCCCGACACTGTACAAGAAGCTTCCGTTTGCAAAGAAACGCAGCGCAACACACAATATCTGCTGGGATGAGAGTGCATGACTACGATTGGTAATGTTGCAAATGTAAGGACGGATTAGGTTGTGTATGTAGATGATGGACTGTGACGTGAAATGGTACCGCTCAAAAAGATAATTGTCTGGAAATGCTAGAACATCTATGCACGGTCTGATAACCATCTCTCGACGAATATTTAATTCTCTGGGCAGTAATGCTGCACCTTCATCCACGGGATCATTATCAAAAGGACATGCCATGTTAGTGAAAAAGTCGCCACCTATTGTGCCTAATGGACTTCTAATATACTGACTCTGATTGTTTTAATGATTTTTTAATTGACAGACGGCAGAACTAGGCTACGCCAAAACTCGCCTGCTGACTGAATGAATGAGGAAATCAAATGGAGTGTTTGGCTCTGAAAGAGGGCGAAGACCGAGAGAAACTCGAGGTTCATTGAGAAAAACCTGGTCCCGACCAGGTTAGGTTCATAGAGTCTGTTACTACGGTAACTGACCGAGAGCTTAAGTTACCTCTCTCTCTGAAACAGGCTAGAGTTATCCCTCTTTCTCTGGTTTGAGTTACCTCCCTTTTTGAAACGGAAAACTCAGAGTTTCCCTCATTTCAGGGTTAACAGACTCTGAGTTTTCACTAAACCTGCTTTGTGAAACGGACCCCAGAAGTTCTCTTCCTTTGACAAAGATCGGAACTCCTCCACAAACATGAACTGTGCCAGACTCTACTTGGTAACGCTCTGGTATGAGGACCATCACTATGCAAACCCCAGCAGGGTTTATCACTGGAGGGCTGATGACACTATACATGGTGTAGGAGTGGTGTGGTCCCACTGGAAGGGCTTTAACTACTCCTTGAAGACCATCAGCATGGATCTGAGTACTTTCATGGCCACAGATGTTAGGGCAACAGGTCTGAAGTCATTGAGGCAGGTAATCTTTGAAGACTTTGGCACAGGAGTAAGGGACTGTACATTTGTACTTTTTAATCTGTGTGTACACAAACACACCTGTTGATTTTGACAGTACGACAAAAAATGTCCCTGCCAAATATGATACCAGACCTACGCCCTTTGTAAACAGGATGTGCTTTCAAATGACTGAATTTATCTGTTGTACAGGTGATGTCACAGACACAAACACTAGAACTAGAAACTAGAATTTAGGTTTATTTCTAAATATGTTGTTGCCTGCTGATAAATGAGATGTTTGTTGATTTGTCTTTAAAGGTTTAATTTTGTTTTTGCTGTTTGTTTCCTGAATTTGTTTTTTTAACATTTGTTCATTTCTGTGGTTGTTACAGTTTGTTTTTGTTTTGATTTTGTTTTTTAACTTATAAAAAAGAAACTTTGGATGTCTATTGTGGATCAAAATGTACACATGTTGGGCCTTTAATAACCTGTGAGGTTCAGTTCTTCTGAGGTTAATGTTCAGCTCTTGTTCTTCTGTTGGAGCATGAACTGACTCTGCACTGACTAAACTAGCTAACTGTATATAAAGTAGTGTAAACTAGCTCCACCTCCAGCAGCTACAACAGTAGCTGCTCTAACACTGATGCTTCACTATTAATAATCTAATGATGTCATATATAATAATATATCAGTCAGAGGGACCAAACCACTACTTTTACTGCAATACTTTAACTACATCAAGCTCATAATACTTATGTACTTTTACTTGTAATGGACTATTTTGACATTGTTGTTTTGGTGCTTTTACTGAAGCATTTGTTTTTTGGAATTTGATGACCTGGAAATGAGAACAGGTTGGTCGTTTCAGCCCTAACCCTAACCCAAGCACTTCAGGCCTTCCTCCAAGCCTGTAGTAATGCCCTATATGTCAGCAGTATTGTAATCTCTGAAGGTGATTCAGTTTAGTCACTATTTCCACTAAAACAAACAAACAAAAAGCTTTGTTTTATATTGTGGTGTATTTTCATTAAATGTCATTGGTGTGCTTAAAGGCAATATTAAGCTATGCAGATTGATTTTATAAGTTTACAAGCAATAAGGGCTAGTGTGATACAATTTGTATTGGTGTAGTTATAATCTCATGAACCATATTTAATCACAATGTACGTATAGAGGCACGGTAGAAGAATCATAATCATACACTGGAGAAATTTTGTTTGTATTACAAGTCACTTTGCTTGGGTCTGCATTAAAGTCTTGAGTAGAATAACTTATAAAAAAAATAAAAGGCCAGAAGACAACTTGGCAATAATGGAGTAAAATGATTCCCAATACTTATATAAAAATTGGATATAACCAGGTAGAATTGAATATGCCAGTACATATCCTCAAACAGCTCAAAACCTGAAGAGTTTTGACCAACAACGAGTGACGGAGATAAAGATAACAGAATTATTGGCCAAAAATTAGGGAGGGTGGACGATAGGTGTGACCTATGCCGACCCAAGGGAATAAAAACTACGCCCAGAAGGAAAAACCTTCGGAGCGATTTGGTTCGTTGTAAAAGTGCTAATTTGCTCCCCTTTTTTGCCGGCATTAAAGAACACTTTGCTGCTTGGACCTCTGACTCCCTTTTTATTTTCAAAAGATAGTTTTTTGATCTGGTATATTTTCCTTCAACAATCTGACACAACAATATCTTGGTCCTTCAAAGTGCTCTGAAACTAGGTCTGGGATGGCTTGTGTCCATGAAATGAGCAAATTAAAACTGTGTCATAGAGCTAAAGCAAATACATCATTGGAAAGGTTTCGACCTGGAGAGTAACATATGTCAGGATGAAGGTTCTACATGGCTCCTGCTGTGAAATACTGACCTTTGAACCTTGACCTTTGTGCATATTTGAAGGCTTTTAATTCAGCAACATAAGTTTTCCAATTCTAGGAAAAACA